>NC_077234.1:134669632-134969632 GCF_027887165.1 Monodelphis domestica | reverse complement strand
TTATGGTTTGCAGTTACTAATTGGAAAAAAATGACAGTGTCATATCCACTGAGAAAAAAACAGACATCATGGAACACTATGGAACTAAAATGCTTTTGTAGGAGCTAAAACCACTCTATCATATATGAAATGCTATATATTTTATATAAAATTTTCTATTAGAAATATGGATTTTAGACAGTTATGCTTTTAGGCAAATTGATCATTAAACAAATGGGATCCTAGCAAGTGACTTGAATCACAGGGGGGAACGTGACCCCATTGGAAAGACTTGGTGACAGGTATACAGACAGGTCATTGCAATATGTTCTTGAGGGAATATTAGATATTCTACATTATGTAGCTAAGACTTCTTTTCAGGACAGATTTCTTTTTCTTTGATTTTTAGCATACTGAATATCTAATAAATAATTCTAGTGAGTATTATATAATTGTTTTTATTAAGGACTACATATAAGGTTTTGATTATTAATAAATCTTTTTTTGAAAGAAAATAATTATATTCCTTAGAGATTTCTCAGAAGTGTATGATTTTGCCTGGGGGTCATAAACTGCCAATGTGTGTCATCTAGTGGTCAAACTTCATAATTGCATCTGTACAGTTATCAGAAGACATCTTCTATCTTGTGATTGAGGTTGGGTGCCTCTGATGTCTCCTTGAGTTATGGCAATCATTCCAGATTCTTATAAGCTGAGTTGGTGAATTACAGGATCGTATAAATCCTATCAAGCTGGACAGGCTTCATGTGAAAGTCTGGTGATAAACAGAGCACACCTAATTTCACAAAGTTGGTTGACAAGTGATTTTAGCCAAATTTCATGATCAACATTCACTAAGGCATGGAGAAGTTGAAATTTAGGTACAATTTGCCTATTACAGATTTCCAACCAGATGACCATTGGCATCTTAAGCCTAACATGTCCAAAATAGAATGTAATATCGCCCCCCCCCAAAAAAACCCCATGCTCTTCCTAACTTCTATCGAATCTCTTATTTTTTACATCCATTAGTTTTGCAATTTTGGAGTCATCCTGGGCTCTTCCCTTTCCCTCAGGCTTCTTCCTTCATATTCAATCAGTTGTATTTTCTTCTTAGTTCTACTTTTATGATGTTATCTGCATTCATCCCCTTGTCTTTATTCACATAACTACTTTCCTAATTCAAGTCCAGTTTCTTGCTCACCTGGACTAATGTGATTGCCTCCCTGCTTTGTTGTTCCATTTTCCACAGACCTGCTGAAGTCCAGTTCTACCTAGGTCACCTTCTTCCTTAAAAAACTCCCATGGTTCCATGTTCTCTCAAGGATAAAATGTAAACCACTCTGATTAGTCTTTAAAATCCCCTAAGTATATTTCAGCTCAACTTTCTTATTTCACATTATTCTCCATTATGCATCCTATGTTCCAGGCAAACTAGACTAATTGCTGTTTACCATATGTGAAATTCCATATTCCACTTCTGTGCATTTGTATATCTATACCTCAAGCCTGGAATGTACCCCATTTTTACCTTCACCTGATAGAATCCTTAGCTTCCTTCAAGACTCAGCTCAAGAATCAACTCCTATGTTAGGTTTATTCCTCCAATTGCTAGTGCCCTTCTCTGCTTACTTTCTCTTTACTGGGTTACCATTTTATCATCACAGAATTTATGTATTAGATCCCCTTCGAGGATGATTCTTCCTATTGGTCTCTGGAAATGTGTGGCAGGGGAAAAGGTAGAAAGTCAATCTATACTTGGGAGGCATATTAATTCTTCCTCCTCCCACCACTGGAGTTGCAACTAATCTTGGCAACCTGAACTCTAATAGATGAACCTTATCTTCTTTAATTTACCTTATCTTTATTGATTGATTGATCTTGCTTAGAACAAGATTGCCATGATACTTCTTGACGATTCCAAACCATACCTCCTACACTTTGATCTTCTTCCTTTTCTGATCATCAAAACTTTGATTCTGATCTAAGAACTTGGTGGTCCAACAGGTAAACTTCTTCTCTTAACTGGAGTCTGGCTATTACACTTCTTTCTTGGCCATTTCCTTCTATCCATTCATTCATTTGTTTTTCTTTCTGTTACCAACTCATATGCAAGTGAATATTAAAGGCAAGAGACACACAAAGATTTTCTGACCACAAGTTTTTGCCCCCCCCCCATTAAGAATCTTCTTCCACTATCCCACACTGCCCCGGATAGGTATTCTGGTACTACCAATAGGATTCATGATCTTGGGTTCTAATCCTGACTCTGTCACTATTTTTTGGGTATGCCACTTAAACTTTAGGACCTTAATTTCCACATCTGTAAAATGAATAACAGGGTGGATTAGATGACAACTATAGGCAATCCCAACTCTAAACTTGTCATCTTATAAACTACCCCTTACAGGGCTGTTATTTGAAGAAGTATTTTGTAAACTGAAACATGTCAGAGAAATATGAGAAATATTTCAGTTACACAGGTAGCTTGCAGGGAGAGGAAGCTATTTTCCAGTTGCATCTGCCACCTCTTACTGCTATCCTGCTGCTCCTTGGATTAATTTCATTTACTTAAGTTGATGCCATATAAAAAGTCTGATATCTTTAAAACAGCAATGATTTAGGAATCAGGAGCTTCTAGTCTCAGCATTGCCACAAAGTAGCTATGAAACCCTGAGCATCTAACTTCCATTTTCTAAGTTTCATTTAAGAAATTTGTGGAACTTCCGGTTAAGATGCGGCTTAGAGAAAGCTAAAGCTCAGATCTCCTGAAAACCCTTCCCCACCGATCTCAAACGATAAGCTCCTAAGGTGCCGAAATTCAAAACGATCAACAGCACAGACCCTGGGAACCCTCCTCCTGGACCTGGACCTGGATCAAAAGGTACGGCTCCCCTTAAAAGCCAGAACCCGAGATCACTCGGACCTCAGGGGTAGGAGCGCAGAGTCCAAGGCTCCCGGAAGCCACAGCCTGGCCGGGCTCAGAGAGCAGAACCCTCAGGGCCTTCTACAGTCCCGGTGAAAGTTACTGCCTGGGGCTTCCGCTGCAGAGAGCTGGTCGAAACAACAGCAACCCTCAGGGCGGGCAAGACAGCCTCACGGGCTGGATCCTGCTATCCAAGTCTCAGTGAAAGTCCTTGCCCTAGAGCTTGGGCTAGCTGCAGCCCATCCCCCCGCAGGCTGACGAAACAGCCTCACGGCCAGCGATTCTGAAGGCAACTTCCGGAAAGCGAGCGGGGGGGGGGGGGGGGGGGGGGAGGGGGGGGGGGAGAGTGTGGCCTCGTGGTCCGACCCTTCCATTCCAGTTCCAGTGAGGCATATTCAGTTTAACCCAGGGAAAGCTCATAGAACCATCTGCCCAGGACTAAAGCCTCTGAACACTAGACAGAGACAAGAAAAACTAATCCTCCACACTCAGAAATGGCAAACTCCACAGAACCACAGAAGCCCCAAAATACCAAGAAAAATAAGAAAAAAGGGGCGACTTTGGACACATTCTATGGAGCCAAAATACAAAATACAGAGCAGACAGAAGATAATATAAAAGAAAATGCTCCAAAACCTTCCAAAGGAAATGGAAACTCTCCACAAACCTATGAAGAATTTGAATCAGAAATGACCAAAAAGATGGAAGCCTTCTGGGAGGAAAAGTTGGAAATAATGCAAAAGAAATTCACGCATCTACAAAACCAGTTTGACCAAACTGTAAAAGAAAACCAGGCTTTAAAGGCCAGAATCAGGCAGCTGGAAGACAACGATCATGTAAAAGAGCAAGAATCAATAAAGCAAAGCCAAAATACCAAGAAATTAGAAGAGAACATAAAATATCTCACCGACAAGGTGATAGATCTGGAAAATAGGGGGAGAAGGGATAATTTAAGAATAATTGGACTCCCAGAAAAGCCAGAAATAAACACCAAACTGGACATGGTGATACAAGATATAATCAAAGAAAATTGCCCAGAGATTCTAGAACAAGGGGGCAATACAGCCACTGACAGAGCTCACAGAACACCTTCTACACTAAACCCCCAAAAGACAACTCCCAGGAATGTAATTGCCAAATTCCAAAGCTATCAAACAAAAGAAAAAATCCTACAGGAAGCCAGAAAAAGACAATTTAGATATAAAGGAATGCCAATCAGGGTCACCCAAGACCTTGTAAGTTCTACTCTGAATGATCGTAAGGCATGGAACATGATCTTCAGAAAGGCAAGAGAGCTGGGTCTCCAACCAAGAATCAGCTACCCAGCAAAACTGACTATATACTTCCAAGGGAAAGTATGGGCATTCAACAAAATAGAAGACTTCCAACTTTTTGCAAAGAAAAGACCAGAGCTCTGTGGAAAGTTTGATACCGAAAATCAAAGAGCAAGGAATACCTGAAAAGGTAAATATTAAGGAAAGGGGAAAATGTTATCTTCTTCTTTTACTCAAACTCTCTTCTATAAGGACTACATTTATATCAACCTATGTATACTAACATGTGGGGAAAATGTAATGTATAAATAGGGGGTAAAGAAAGACCAAATAGAATAATCATTCTCACACAAAGATTCACATGGGAAGGGGAGGGGAAGAAAACTCCTATAAGAAGGAGAGGAAGAGAGGGGGGGGGTTACTTAAACCTCAATCTCAGGGAAATCAGCTCTGAGAGGGAAAAACATCCAGATCCATTGGGATCTTGAATTCTATCTTACCCAACAAGGGTAAGGAGAAGGGAAAACCAAGGGGGGGAGGGGGAGAGGGAGAACAAAAAGGGAGGGAAAGAGAGGGGGAGGGAACAAAAAGGGAGGGACTAAAAAGGGAAACATCAAGGGAGGGGACAAGGGGGACTGTTTCAAAGTAAATCACTGGACTAAAAGGTAGAGCCGAAGAAGAAAAGGTTAGAATTAGGGAAGGCAATCAAAATGCCAGGGAGTCCACAAATGACAATCATAACTTTGAACGTGAATGGGATGAACTCACCCATAAAACGTAGACGAATAGCAGAATGGATTAGAATCCAAAACCCTACCATATGTTGTCTTCAAGAAACACACATGAGGCGGGTTGACACCCACAAGGTCAGAATTAAAGGATGGAGTAAGACCTTCTGGGCTTCAACTGATAGAAAGAAGGCAGGAGTGGTAATCATGATATCTGATAAAGCCAATGCAAAAATAGACCTGATCAAAAGGGATAGGGAAGGTAATTATATTTTGTTAAAAGGGACTATAGACAATGAGGAAATATCATTAATCAATATGTATGCACCAAATAATATAGCACCCAAATTTCTAATGGAGAAACTAGGAGAATTGAAGGAAGAAATAGACAATAAAACCATACTAGTGGGAGACTTAAACCAACCATTATCAAATTTAGATAAATCAAATCAAAAAATAAATAAGAAAGAGGTAAAAGAAGTGAATGAAATCTTAGAAAAATTAGAATTAATAGACATATGGAGAAAAATAAATAGGGATAAAAAGGAATACACCTTCTTCTCAGCACCACATGGCACATTCACAAAAATTGACCATACATTAGGTCACAGAAACATAGCACACAAATGCAGAAAAGCAGAAATAATGAATGCAGCCTTCTCAGATCACAAGGCAATAAAAATAATGATTAGTAATGGTACATGGAAAACCAAATCTAAAACCAATTGGAAATTAAACAATATGATACTCCAAAACCGTTTAGTTAAAGAAGAAATCATAGAAACAATTAATAATTTCATCGAGGAAAATGACAATGGCGAAACATCCTTTCAAACCTTTTGGGATGCAGCCAAAGCGGTAATCAGAGGTAAATTCATATCCCTGAATGCTTATATTAACAAACAAGGGAGAGCAGAGATCAATCAATTGGAAATGCAAATGAAAAAACTGGAAAGCGATCAAATTAAAAACCCCCAGCAGAAAACCAAATTAGAAATCCTAAAAATTAAGGGAGAAATTAATAAAATCGAAAGTGATAGAACTATTGATTTAATAAATGAGACAAGAAGCTGGTACTTTGAAAAAACAAACAAAATAGACAAGGTACTGGTCAATCTAGTTAAAAAAAGGAAGGAAGAAAAGCAAATTCACAGCATTAAAGATGAAAAGGGGGACAGCACCTCCAATGAGGAGGAAATTAAGGCAATCATTAGAAATTACTTTGCCCAATTATATGGCAATAAATACACCAATTTAGGAGAAATGGATGAATATATACAAAAATACAAACTGCCTAGACTAACAGAAGAGGAAATAGAATTCCTAAATAATCCCATATCAGAAATTGAAATCCAACAAGCCATCAAAGAACTTCCTAAGAAAAAGTCCCCAGGGCCTGATGGATTCACCTGTGAATTCTATCAAACATTCAGAGAACAGTTAATCCCAATACTATACAAACTATTTGACATAATAAGCAAAGAGGGAGTTCTACCAAACTCCTTTTACGACACAAACATGGTACTGATTCCAAAACCAGGCAGGTCAAAAACAGAGAAAGAAAACTATAGGCCAATCTCCCTAATGAATATAGATGCAAAAATCTTAAATAGGATACTAGCAAAAAGACTCCAGCAAGTGATCAGAAGGATCATTCACTATGATCAAGTAGGATTCATACCAGGGATGCAGGGCTGGTTCAACATTAGGAAAACCATCCACATAATTGACCACATCAACAAGCAAACTAGCAAGAATCACATGATTATTTCAATAGATGCAGAAAAAGCCTTTGATAAAATACAACACCCATTCCTATTAAAAACACTAGAAAGCATAGGAATAGAAGGGTCATTCCTAAAAATAATAAACAGTATATATCTAAAACCAACAGCTAATATCATCTGCAATGGGGATAAACTAGATGCATTCCCAATAAGATCAGGAGTGAAACAAGGATGCCCATTATCACCTCTACTATTTGACATTGTACTAGAAACACTAGCAGTAGCAATTAGAGAAGATAAAGGAATTGAAGGCATCAAAATAGGCAAGGAGGAGACCAAGTTATCACTCTTTGCGGATGACATGATGGTCTACTTAAAGAATCCTAGAGATTCAACCAAAAAGCTAATTGAAATAATCAACAACTTTAGCAAAGTTGCAGGATACAAAATAAACCCACATAAATCATCAGCTTTTCTATATATCTCCAACACAGCTCAGCAGCAAGAACTAGAAAGAGAAATCCCATTCAAAATCACCTTAGACAAAATAAAATACCTAGGAATCTACCTCCCAAGACAAACACAGGAACTATATGAACACAACTACAAAACACTCGCCACACAACTAAAACTAGACTTGAACAAATGGAAAAACATTAACTGCTCATGGATAGGACGAGCCAATATAATAAAAATGACCATCCTACCCAAACTTATTTATCTATTTAGTGCCATACCCATTGAACTACCAAAATACTTCTTCACCGATTTAGAAAAAACCATAACAAAGTTCATTTGGAAGAACAAAAGATCAAGGATATCCAGGGAAATAATGAAAAAAAACACATATGATGGGGGCCTTGCAGTCCCTGACCTAAAACTATATTACAAAGCAGCAGTCATCAAAACAATTTGGTACTGGCTAAGAAACAGAAAGGAAGATCAGTGGAATAGACTGGGGGAAAGCGACCTCAGCAAGACAGTATACGATAAACCCAAAGATCCCAGCTTTTGGGACAAAAATCCACTATTCGATAAAAACTGCTGGGAAAATTGGAAGACAGTGTGGGAGAGACTAGGAATAGATCAACACCTCACACCCTACACCAAGATAAATTCAAAATGGGTGAGTGACTTAAACATAAAGAAGGAAACCATAAGTAAATTGGGTAAACACAGAATAGTATACATGTCAGACCTTTGGGAGGGGAAAGGCTTTAAAACCAAGCAAGATATAGAAAGAATCACAAAATGTAAAATAAATAATTTTGACTACATCAAACTAAAAAGCTTTTGTACAAACAAAACCAATATAACTAAAATCAGAAGGGAAACAACAAATTGGGAAAAAATCTTCATAGAAACCTCTGACAAAGGTTTAATTACTCATATTTATAATGAGCTAAATCAATTGTACACAAAATCAAGCCATTCTCCAATTGATAAATGGGCAAGGGAAATGGATAGGCAGTTCTCAGATAAAGAAATCAAAACTATTAACAAGCACATGAAGAAGTGTTCTACATCTCTTATAATCAGAGAGATGCAAATCAAAACAACTCTGAGGTATCACCTCACACCTAGCAGATTGGCTAACATAACAGCAAAGGAAAGTAATGAATGCTGGAGGGGATGTGGCAAAATAGGGACATTAATTCATTGCTGGTGGAGCTGTGAACTGATCCAACCATTCTGGAGGGCAATTTGGAACTATGCCCAAAGGGTGCTAAAAGAATATCTACCCTTTGACCCAGCCATAGCACTGCTGGGTCTGTACCCCAAAGAGATAATGGACACAAAGACTTGTACAAAAATATTCATAGCTGCGCTCTTTGTGGTGGCCCAAAACTGGAAAACGAGGGGATGCCCATCAATTGGGGAATGGCTGAACAAACTGTGGTATATGTTGGTGATGGAGTACTATTGTGCTAAAAGGAATAATAAAGTGGAGAAGTTCCATGGAGACTGGAACAACCTCCAGGAAGTGATGCAGAGCGAGAGGAGCAGAACCAGGAGAACATTGTACACAGAGACAAACACACTGTGGTATCATCGAACGTAATGGACTTCTCCATTAGTGGCGGTGTAATGTCCCTGAACAACTTGCAGGGACCCAGGAGAAAAAAACACCATTCATAAGCAAAGGATAAACTATGGGAGTGGAAACACCGAGAAATAGCAAATGCCTGAATAAAGAGGTTGAGGGGACATGACAGAGGATAGACTCTAAATGAACACTCTAATGCAAATACTATCAACAAAGCAATGGGTTCAAATCAAGAAAACATCTAATGCCCAGTGGACTTACGCATCGGCTATGGGGGGTGGGGGGGAGGAAAAGAAAATGATCTATGTCTTTAACGAATAATGCTTGGAAATGATCAAATAAAATATATTAAAAAAAAAAAAGAAATTTGTGAAACAAGAGCATTGGCCTGAAAAATCTTTAAGCTGTCTCCCAACTCTGAGATTCTGCAGCTCTACAACTAAAGCCCCCGAGGAAGATAAATAGCCAGTGGACTATTATAAGAGAAGATGATTTTTTCCTTCTTAAAAAACACATTTGCTATTTTGAAGATTGAGCTTTGATTCCACTTTGTGGCAGAGATACATCTTCAACCATCATTTCCAATACTCAGAAAAGTAGTATCACAACAGAACTACTTAACACATTATTATCTGACTCAGAGAATTTGCAAAATATGACCTTTTTCAAGCCATCTCTTATGAGCACTTTATACTGCCATCTGCTGTATTACTTTGTCTTCTTGTACAAATTATGAAGATTATTAGTTACTTATGTTTTCATTTATTTCAAATCAAATGGCAAAACAAAGCTCACTTCATCAAAGCAATAAAGCAAAAGTCATCATCCAATCTGGGAAGAATTTCCTTTATAATTCTCCATATTATATAAAGATCTTTAAGGAATATGAGCCAGCTGGTTTTGATTTAAGGTGGCAACAATTGTTTGGATTCTGTTAATATGATATGCAAAGAATATGATATTGGTGTGATATACGTAGCCCAGTGTGGATCTACTTGTTAGGTACTCAATAGATAAAGGGTCATTGAAAGAGCAAACTGAAATAATAACAATAATATCATAGGTACTCATATATTAAAGGAAATGAACAAAAATCACAATCCACACATAAGTCTAAGTTTCAAACTCTAATGCATTTCATATCTCTGGACACACACTTAAAGGATCCTACCAAGGAGGCACATGAATGAATCAAACCCAGGCTTGCAGTTACTCACAACACTGGAACTATAAGTTTGGAATCTTCTTTCTCTATCAGTAACGGTCTTTAAAATTTTCTTGAATGGATAATAATGATAATATTGATGATAATAATAGCTAGAAATTATAGAGTATTTTAAGATATGCAAAGTGCTATCTCTAAAAGTTCCTTGGTTAATAATAATATTAATGATAATAACTATTATTTATGTAGGATTTTAAGATATGCAAAGCAAAAATATTTTCTCATTTTATTCTCACAGCAATTCTGGGAGGTAGGTGCTATTATTGTCCTCATTTAATAAGATGGGGAAAATAAGGCAGTGTCTTGCTTAGGGTCACATAGCTAGTAGGTATCTGAGGTTTTCCTCGGGTTTTTCTATTGCCTATTGCTTGTGTTGACTTTCAAACTAGTTGATGTGTACTGAATGACTTCTCTGCTTCCAATCTGTTCCTCTTCTCAAAGTTACTTCTCAAAAGTAACTATAGAAGCCATCTTTTTCTAGGATCAAGCTTAGTCAACACAGATCTAGAACCTGCCATTTGATCTGTCTTGATCTCCTTTCATTTTCTGGGTTTAAACTATAATCAGATAAAATTCATTTGTTCCATATTATACTAAAGGTCCCTCTCTCCTTATATAACCACTTTTCATTCAAACTCAGCAGTGTTCTTAATACTCAAAATAAGAGAGCATCTGCTTCAGGGCTTGAATAATCTTTTTCTCTGATCAAAATTTAACTCAGCAACACACCTTTGAGGCATAATACATTACATTTATGTAAGTCCGAAATGGGTCTTGAAGGTACATTGATTTCCAGAAATTTTAGTCACTATCTAGAATTTTGAATGATATTTCTCCAATAAAAACATTTCCACATAAGTCTGTAATAGAACTAGCAATTCCATTTTCTTATATGTTATTATTTTTAAGGTAAGATTTTATTTCTCTAAAAATAATTACTGTTACAGTAATTATACATTACTCTATGGAGGAAAGTTGTTTGAACTTTCTCTTTCAGTATCTCTTATGTTTCACTGATTGAATTTGTAACAAATATTGAATACACAATTGAAAAAGTCAGAAGCTAGTTATTATGGAATATTTTAGTGCCTTTCCCTTTTCCTAATGGGGAAATTGAGTCACAGAGAAGCCAAGTATTCCTTGTCTTGTGATGATCCAAGAGTAAATGGCTTGGAAGACTTTTAGTATGATGTGGGATAGATAACATGATGTCGTTGGAATCCCCAGAGGAATGAAAGACAGTGAATCCCTAGGGGTGGGGTTAGGGTTCTCAAAACCTTATTCCACAGTTTTGTCCAGCACAAGTCCTTCTTGGATGAGAGTTCTATTTTTTTATCTCACCTCAGTCTCCTACCCTGCCCCATCTTACCTCTTCTATAAAAAATGTTGGTTAAGTTACAGTTTGTTATTATATTTAATTATATATTATTATGTTTATAATTGATAATAATAATAAAACAATAGCTGGCATTTCTATAGCACCACAAGTTTTTCTTTCCTATTTGAAATACATGCTTTATTGGGTTTCTCTAATATTTTACTGGCTTTTTTAGAGTAGCTAAAGCAAAGATTTCAATTAAGAAAGACTGGAGATGAGGGTCTTGCCTAACATATATGTGAACTGAGTAACCATTAAATGCTTATTTTCTAAGATTAGAGAAGACTATATGAAGTACTGGGGATATAGTAAAATAAGTATTTTAACATAGAGGAGAAATTATTACATTTATATATTGAAGCTGATATTCATTATTTCCCCCATTTTTCCTCCACATGATTTTAATCCCAATTCTTTAATTTTTGTCATGAAATTATACATTTATCACACTTGATATTAAGTATACATTTTGAATAGCCCATTTTCCACCTCCCGTCTTGATTAGAATTGTAAATTATTAGTCACGTTGTCCTGTTTGCTCCTGCCACTATTGTCATCTTTTTAAAAATGACATTGTTCTTTATGTCTCACTCAGGCTGGAAGTGTAGTGGCACAGAAGTTTTGAGCTGCTCCATTTCTGTCCCAAGCTGCCTTGTCCTTCCTTAGGCAGCCTGATATATCTGGATACCTTCTACTTCTCAATAGGGCACAAATAAATTCTCTGCCCCAATGGATTTGTTTATTCTTCACTCTCTGAGTCAGTTTCAATGCACATAAGAATGAAGTATTTCCATTCTCCAACCTCTCTACTCTTCCAGTGTATTGGTGTTCTCCTCCACTTCTACCATGAGCTTCTTTATGACATATAAATTTACCCCATTTTGTTTCTTTTCCCATTTCTCTCAGTATTAAACTATTTTTTAACTCTAGTTGTATATATATATATATATATATTTATGCATACATATATTTATATACATATTTATGTCTTGGCATTTCATCCTATATAGTTTGTCATTGTTGCCTCTGACTATAAATCTTTTAGCTCCCCAAGTGATAATAACAATTTTTAAGAGTTACCAAAATCCTCTTTTCTTGTAGGGGTATATATTATTTTAACTTATTGGGTCCTTTAAAAAAAGTTTTTTGTAGGGGGCAGCTGGGTAGCTCAGTAGATTGAGAGCTAGCCCTAGAGACGGGAGGTCCTAGGTTCAAATCTGGCCTCAGACACCTCCCAGCTGTGTGACCCTGGGCAAGTCACTTGACCCCCATTGCCTAGCCCTTACCACTCTTCTGCCTTGGAGCCAATACACAGTAGTGGCTCCAAGACAGGAGGTAAGGGTTTAAAAAAAAAAGTTTTTTTTTTTTTGGTTCAGGTATGGTCTTTTCTTTATGAATGTTTGGAAGTCTCCTATTTTATTAAATGATCATACTTTCCCCTGCAAGAATATAATCATTTTTGCTGGGTAGTGTAGACCTAGTTCCCTTGCTTTCTGGAATATCATATTCCATGACTTTCAGTCCTTCAGTGTAGATGCAGACAGATCCTGTGTTATCCTAACTGTAGTTCCATGGTATCTAAATGACTTCTTCTTAGCAGCTTGTGTAGTTTTTCCTTGGTATGGTAGTTCTTGAATTTGGCTATAACATTCCTGGGTGTTGTCAGTTGGGGATTAAGTACAGGAGGTGATCTGTGGATTCTTTCAATCTCCACTTTTCCCTCTTGTTCTAGAATATCAGGGCAGTTTTCTTGGATAATTTCCTGTAGAATGATGTCCAGGCTTTTTCTTTTGTCATGATTTTCCAGTAGACCAATGATCCTTAAATTGTCTGTCCTGGACTTTTTTTCTAAATCTTCCATTTTGTGGATGAGGTGTTTCATATTTTCCTCAATTTTTTCATTCTTTTAATTTTGTTTTATAGTTTCCCTGCTACCTTGTGAAGTCATTCACTTCTAGTTGTTGTATTCTAGTCTCTAAAGACTGAATTTCATCCCTGGATTTTTGGTCATCCTTCTCCTTCTGGTCTGATTTCCTTTGGAGGTCATCTTTCATCTCCTTTGCCTCATTTTCCAGCTGATTAATTTTGGTTTTCAAGACACTATTTTCTGTTTCCAGATGATTTATTTTGCTTTTTAAGTTCTTTTCCCAGTTGTCTTCAGCCTCTCCTAATTGTGTTTTGAATTGTATTTTGAGTTCTTCCAAAACCTGTGTCCAATTTGCTGGAGTTTCTATATTTTTACTTGGTGTTCCTTGATCTCCTCTGTTTCATTTGCTCTTTGTTCATTGCCTGGATAGAAGCTGTCAATTGTAATTTCTTTTTTCTTTATCTGTTGTTTACTCATATTCCCCCTTTCTTTCCCCCCTATAATTGCCTATAGTCTTGTTCCTCTTATTTTGTGCTGGATCTGTGAGTTTGGGCTCTTTTGACCTGAAGGGGCTTCTTCTCTGTTCTGCTGTTTGGTCAGGTAGTCTGATCTTCCCCAGCTGACAGCAGAAGTTGAGAAGGACCTGGCCTTCATGCCCTGTTGTCAAGGTTTTGCCTGTAGTTTGTTGTAGCCTTTTCCCTTTGAAGCTCAATCAGCAAGTCCCTCAGATCTGTCTGTGGGGGAGGGGTGTTGGAGCTTGAGCTTCCCTGACCTCTGAAGGCTTTGTATGACTTTATTAATGAAACTGAGCCAGGACAGAGGAATTGATCTGCAAAGCTGACTGTAACCTGAGGCCAAAACCTCCAGAAGGGGGGGGGGGCAAGATGGGGTCTTTCTGCTGAGACTGGGCTGCCTACTCTGCACTTCTCCTCCACTTCTCCTTCACTTGCCTCTACACCACCTGTGTTCTAAGCCCTGAGCCCAGTACAGTTTTGCCAGCAAGGTTCTTGCTTGGGACTAGTGCCTTGCCCGCCCAAAGATTACAGCCACCACTGAAGGCTTAGTGCTGTAGGTGGGGGAGGAGTCCTGGGACCTTCCTTCTTCCTTCCCCTTAAACTCACATGTTCTAGAGTTCAGGCTTTTTTTGGGGGGGGGGCTTACCTTTTTAGTTGAGTCCAGGAGGAGGTTTCCCTAGCTCTGTCCTTTTGTTAGATTTGGTTTTCAGCCCCCTGGAAGCACTGTGTTTGATCTGTGAGGAAGGGTTTATAGAGGTCTGAATTTTTGCTACCTCTAAGCCACCATCCAGCTTCCAGCACCCCAAGTTTTGCAAAGCTTTTAAAAATATCACTTTATTTTGTGCTCACTACAACCCTGGGAAAATAGATACTATTATTGTCCCCATTTACAGAAAAGAAAAGTGAAGCAGAAAGAAGTTAATTAACTCATCCAGAGTCACAAAGTAGTGTTTGAGGCTGGATTTGAACTCAAGTTGTCCTGATCTCAGGTTCTTCATTCTATTTACTATGATAACTAGTTGAAGAAAAAATTTCTCTATAGACCAACCAGTCTGCTTCTAAATACTGTGTGGAGAAGGAGCTTTGAGAGGGAAGAAATGCCTTGAAATGTTATTGTGTGGTTAGAAACTTATCCATTTATTTTTCAATAGTGAATGTTAGGTCTGTTCTGAAATAATCTGGTTTTCTTTTTCATCAGACCAATATTTTATATTGGAATATTTTACACAAGAGAAAAAATAACACTAGTAAAATTTGTCCTCTTCTGGAGAAGATTGCTTCTAGGAATTCTGAAGTGTTTGTTCTCCATAGTCTCACAAAATGAAAGGGCATATTAGGTCAACCAACCCAGCCTCAGGCTTACTTAATTCACCTAAAGAATACTTAAGCTTTCCTTTAGTAAATTGGGGCATAAATCTCATTGTTGGTGAAGAGATCAGTGGAGGAAGGAACATTGCTGATCTCAAAATACAACTGAAAATATCACAACAATTTAAAATAGAATAATTCAATTTTAATATTGGCTTTAGAACAATACTTAATGATTGTATTAGTGTATTTAATTAGGGTGCAATTTGTAATAAATAAATTTGTATACATATATGTACATATATATATATATATATAGCCAAGCATATAGGAATTTGCTATGATACATACATACATATATATATATATATATGTACAAGTATATAGGTAGCTGGGTGGTACAGTGCTGGACACAGAGTCAGGAAAAACTGAGTAGAAATTTGGCCTCAGGCTCTAACTAGATGTGTAACCCTGAGCAAGTTACTGTTTCTTCATCTATAAAATGGAGATTATAATACCATCTGCCTTCCAAGATTGCTGTTATTATCATATTTGTAGAGCACTTGTAAATGCTAGCTATTAGTCAGTAAATCAGGTAATAAACATTTGTTAAGTGCCTACTATGTGCCAGACACTTTGTTTAATGCTGGGGATAAAAAAGAAGCAAAAGACATTCTCTGTCCTCAAGGAGCTCTCAATCTAATGGGGGAGACAACAAGAAAAGAAAGATGTACAAACAACCTGTATACAGGATATATAGAAAATAATTAAGAGATTGAAAGCATTAGAATTGAGGGGTAGGAAAAGGCTTCTTATAGAAGAGGGGAATTTACCCAGGACTTAAAGGAAGCCAGAGATTTTAATATTTGGGATGGAGAAGGAAGAGCATTCTAACCATAGGGAGCAGCCAAAGAATGCCTAGACCCTAGAGATGGAGTGTTGTTTCTAGGACAGCAAGGAGGCCAGTGACACTAGATCACAGAGTTTGTGGTATAGAGTAAGGTATAAGAAGGGTGTATGGGGTGCTCAGGGGTGTATGGGGTGCTCAGGGAGGAGTAATATCTTTGGTATGGAGGGCTTGTCATGCCCTTCTAGGGCAGCTCTCCAGCCTCTGACCCTCACCTGACACCCAGCTCTCACTTGTGGCTCCCAGTAGCTGCTAGCACGTGGCAGCGGTCACACCACAGGCAATGGCTTCGACAGGCCGGCCAAACCTTGTGAGGGTAGCCATCGGGTCGTCATGGACCCCTGGTGAACCAGGGCTTTGCTCACCCAGCATGTGAAGACTGCTTCCGGCAAACAGACGGAAGAAACCAACAAGAAGGTTCAACGGCTGAGAGGGCGACGCAGCAAAGCACTGTGGAGTGCTTAGGGCGTGTTGGAACACAAAAGACAACACGGCCATCCAATGCAGCTGAGGGAGTCTCCAGGTGTAACGACTTTTTGTGCCACTGGACCCAGGCTTCCAACGCCGAGAGAGTGGGACTGTCTCTGTGCTTCGACTTTTCCACTTAAATCTCCTTCACGCACAAGTGTCTTTGTGCACACTCATCTATCATAGATGAAAACTCACAAAGACAATCGTCATCCTCGGTTACCGAGAGACTGCTACTATAAGAAGACTGGAAAAGCAAGAGAGGGCTAGATTATAAAGTGCTTTGAATGCCAAATAGAGGATTTTGCCTATGATCTTAAAGGTGTTCCAGAGCCACTGGCATTTATTGAGTAGGGAGTGATGTAGTCAGACCAGTGCTTTAAGAAAATTACTTTGGTGGCTAAATGGAAGATGGATTCGAATTGAGAAGAGACTTGGAACAGGCAGACCCCACCAGCAAGCTATTGTAACCTCTAGGTGTGAGGTGATGAAGGTCTGCACCAGAAGGGTGGTAGTGTCAGAGGAGAGAAGGGGGAATATTAGAAAGAGTTTGGAAAGGTGAAATTGATAGACTTTGGCAAAAATTTGGGTATGGGAGATGAAAGATAATGGGGAATCAAGGATACCTACATTTTAAACCTGAGGGATTGGGACAATGATATGATGATGATGAGGCAACTAGGTGGCACTGGGTTTGGAATCAAGAAACTTCATCTTCCTCAGTTCAAATCTGAACTCAGCTACTTACTAACTGTGCAACCCTGGGCAAGTCACTTAATACTGTTTGCCTCAGTTTCTTCATCTGTAAAATGAGCTGGAGAAGGAAATGCAAACCACTCCAATATCTTTGCCATGAAAACCCCAAATGGGATCACTGAGGGTTAGACATGACTGAAAAAATTATTAAACTTATGTTGATGATGATTTATATCATATAAGCAAATAAATATAGTTTACAATTATATATTTTAGCAAAGCTCATCACATGTATTTACATAATTATAGTAGTGGAGTGCAAGTTAAGGAGGCTTATACTATGGTTTCAAGTATGGTTCCAGTGAGAGAATATATTTGTTTTCTAAGGATCCAGTCTAGTTTTGTACTAGTCGTGTCCTATAATATTGACGGGACACCTGCAGCCTGCCTACTACTTGCACACGGTAATCCAAACCCACAATATACTTACATTAATATATTCTCCCTATAAAAAGTGTTCTGTATTCCATTTGTATAGCACGAGAGGCTAAAAAGGAATTCCTACTTCTGCTATTATGCTGCCGACATCCAAATGTAGTTTTAACGTGTATCCTAACACCTAATCACATGGAATGACATGTCTTCAGAAGTGGTGTAAATTTGATTTACATTTTATGAGAAACACAAGTGTGTTTGAGCTAATGTTCTGCCTAATGCAATCTAGTGGTTAGTTATCAGTACATCATCAACTCATCATTCTGCCAATGATGTAATATAAATGGATAAACCTCGAGTGCTGCCTAGATCACCCGAGGATTGCCCTTGCAACCCTCTGGGGATTACCATTGCAGACAAAGGGCAGACAGCTGGTCCTCATATATCAATAAGACATTTGTTATTTGCTCTGCACTTGTACAATATGCCGGCACAGGGCAGCACTTGTGAACATTCAGCTGTGTTTTCAGGACTTTGTTCTTAAAAAAATCAACACCCTTTACTAGGTTTTGTGATGAAATACATAGTGGATGGGGATAGCCAAAGGATGTTGTTTAATATGTTCATCCAAGAGCTGAATTTTACAAGGCAAGGTCTCGATCATGACTCTTTAAATCATAGCCATCGAGAGGTGGACATTATTTTGGACTTAAAAATATATTCCATCATTTCTCTAAAATAATATTGCCCCCTCTCCCTCAAATTTCTTCAAAGCAACTATTTTTCTGTTAACTATATTCATTAGTTGACAAATTGTATTTTATTTATAATTAGCATTCTAGCAGCCAATAGCTTCAGGTATACCTTTCTTTTCACTTTTCCATTTACTTAGCAATATCGAGTCTATCATGGCTGATTTTGCTCCGGGATGTACAATATTGGCCAGAGTTGGATTTTTTGAAGTTTAACAAAGTCTTCTCTCATGTTTTTAGTAGCTTTCTCAAACTATCTGCACACATATAGGCAAATATTAAGACAAGGGGTTTAAATTCTTTTAGCTTTTCTGAGTTAAGAATCAGAGTTGGAAATTCCCGAGTCAGTGCCAGTTTTATGCCATTCCAAATGCTCACATGTACTCAGTTTAAACCATAGTCTGTCTGGATTTTTCCATTGACCCTTCCTTGTCAGAATGGCACCTTAGTGTATACAAAAAGACTCCATTGAGATAGCTTCTCTAAAGAGCATTTAATAGTTCCTATGCATGAACCTCTCAGCTAAATAATCTTATTTAAATTGAACAGTATTGAGCCCCTGGAAATGCTGCTGCATGTATTACTCAGTGATGCCTCTATGAATTTAACACAACAATGTGGACTATCTGAGATTTAAAAACTTAGGCTAAAATATGATATTAGAATAGGACAAAAAAGAAATCATACTACTTATACGTGGGTAATTATGACATAATTCCCTGCTGACACCGACACACTTTACAAGTCATTTAATGTACAAACTCCCATTTGATACCATTTGCATGAGGGGAACACTAGAGATATTCCCATTTTATGGATGAGAGAAGCAGAATTTGAGAAGTTTACAACTGATTGACTCAAACTGGCAAAACTATTCATTGGCCATATTGTTTTGAGCAAGAGTCGGAGGTTTAGCTAGCTTTAAACTCAGTGGTTTAAAAAATTACTATTTTTATTTTCTTACTACTTATAACTGCCTTCTTTAAAAATTGAGAGTATAGTTCATGTTTTGAGTAGGATTATAGTCTGGGTCACTCTGAATATTGTATCCTATTTAGGGAACTGGAAAGCAAGAAATAGACAACTGAGGAGGCAGCTGGATAGCTCAGTGGATTGAGAGCCAGGCCTAGAGATGGGAGGTTCTAGGTTCAAATTTGTCCTCAGACACTTCCCAGCTGTGTGACCCTGGGTAAGTCACTTGACCCCCATTGCCGGGCCCTTTCCACTCCTCTGCCTTGGAACCAATACACAGTATCGATTCCAAGATGGAAGGTAAGGGTTAAAAAAAAAGAAAAAGATAACTGATAACATTTGTGTGTGTGTGTGTGTGTGTGTGTGTGTGTGGACAGTAAGACATTTTTGTGGGTCTGAAAATCTTTCGAAAGTTATCTGCAAAGAAAATTTAAACCCTCTATCACAAAAAGTTGGTGCATATCCACTTCAATTTTGCCACATTTTCACTTGCTGAGGTCATGGAAATAAAAATGGTGTTAAATAAAAATAATTGCATATAACTCTTGTGTTTGAATAGACATGGAAAAAGACAACAAAGATACACTCCTTTGACAAGTATGCTATGCCCAAAACACAAAATGCAGTTTGTCCTTTATTTCCCATAATCCCTTTAGTTTGTCTAGTTTGTAAGGGATGGTCCTCAATTAGTTGTGTTATGTTTCCTCTTGCTTGCTAAGCATTTTTGGTCAAACAAGTAATGCCAGAGTCCCACAATTAGATCAAAAGATCAATCCTAATGTACCATTTTCTCCTCACCCTCCTGCTGTAATAAAGTGGCTGCAGTTCTCCAGGGGACAACTCAAAATCCTAGGACTGATATTTCTAAATTAGCTGACTCTCTGACCTTGCTGGTAATTGCGTTAGTTTATCAATGTTCCACACAATTTATTACTCTCCAATATGTACCAAAGTGTTTATCTCTCAACACTAACAATATTAAAAAATCTAAACTATCTATTGCTGCACAAAGAGGCAGCCATTCATTAGGGAAAATGCATAAATAAGTGGACAATGTCACATAATTGGCCCCCAGCACTGCACAGTTTAGACTCAGAATTGGAGGAAGGCAGCTGCTGCCTCCTTTGCCTTCAGAAGCTTATTCACAGGAACCTGAAAAACAGAGAAATCAAGTTTTCTTTCCTGCCCCTACCCCCGTTTTAGGGCAATACCAGAGTGAACTAGAGCTTTTTTCAGGTATTCTTCTAACGACATTGTTCCAGCAAGGAGAAATGCAGCGATAAAAGCTTATCAAAGCATTTAAAAGTCATTTGGGCACATTGATCAAAATTCTCTCTGAAATGAAACATTAAATTTAAATGGCCCAAAAAGCATTAAGTTCATGGGGCCTGATTTTTGCATGAAGAAAACAAATGGCAACAATTCACTAACCTTCTCATCTTGATCACGCTCTTATTTATTATTTAAAGCTTGACTCCATGGGGGAAGTTAATAAGCTGTAGGTAAACTTGGTATAAATTTGATGACTTTGGACACTTTTCCTTAAAGTTCCTTAAAAGGTGGGTGGGATTTATTTCATATTTTTAACATCTGTGGAAAGTGGTGTGACTTAGCCATGAACAAAGGCAAGGAATGACTCAGGTATAACCAAGAATGATAAGGATCAGCACTGTCCAACTTTAAATAATGGCATTCCTTTTATCTCCCTTAGCCCCCTTTTCAAGGGCTGGTCTGTCCTCTGATATTTTCTGCACAAATTATGTGGGGCAAGAAGACTCTGTACAAATCCATCTACTTCTGGATCCCACATGAATAATGGAGTCTCATTTTTGGTCCCAATCCACCCACAATTTACCTTTGTCTCCTTGACTTGCATTTGAAATTCTCAAATGGGCAGAAAGCAAATAAAAGAAACAAAAAGCCTAGGCTAAAGAACGGAGAGGAATTTTTTCTATATATGTCTGTGGTTACCACTTCTCAAAATTCCTGAAATCCTTAAAATATAGCTGGTTTTTTGGCATTTTTTGGGGGGGCACAAAGCAATATGTTATCCTTGAAAACATTTGACTAAAGAATGACTTTTTAAAAAAAATTTACCCACTCATTTTAGTTGAAAAGGTGAACATTTATTTGAGAAGGAATCTATGAGCTGTGCCATCCTTTATGATAATGGTTCCAAACAAAACCACGACACTAAAACATTTAATTTTTTCTATCTAGGTCTATCCTGGTTATTCCCCAGACTTAGTGCCTGGCTTTAATACAGCTCAAGAAGTAGGACCAAGTACAAGATTGAAGAAAGAAAACTGATTTGGGGGAAGCCTCAGAAAAGGAGAGAACAGAGGAAGGGTTTTTTTTTTTTTTAAGTTTATAGATTTTTGTAAAAATACCTTTTATTTTTAAATGAATAAGCATTTACTCTGTCTCTGTCTCTGTCTCTGTCTCTGTCTCTCTCTGCCTCTTGCCTTCAAAGCTGAAAAAATAGAAAAAATAAAACTTTGTAACAAATTTGCATAGTCAAGCAAAACAAATTTATGTATTGGACAGGATAAAAAAAAAAAGTATGTCTCATCGTGAATTTTGAGACCATCACCTCTTTATCGTGAGCTGAATTTCATGCTTCCTTATCAGTCCTTTAGAAGAAAAAAAATTATTTAAAAAGTAAATTTCTTCAGATTAGTCAACATTTGTAGTTTGGGGACCATTTTTGAATTTCTACTCTGGGGCTTTACATAGTTCCTAAGAATCTCCATTAGGAAAACTTTATTGTTTTAATTAAAGATTGGGAGTCACTTTTGCCTTGAAAGTTATAGAAGAGGACATATCGTGCTGTAGAGTAAAAACATATATTGTGTAATGGAGTGAATGTGGTCTTAAACAGTCAAAAGTGTGGGCTCCTACTGCTGCTGGCCTACCCAATGTTATGTGTTCTATACATGAAATTTATATTAATATTGTTTAGAAAACTATATCAGGTTTTAGTAAAGTTGCATGCAATAAGTTCAGTGTTGCTTTCCACCCTTAAAATTTTAATAATGTAGCCTGGGCCTCTTTCAGATACATAATCTCTAAAAACAACCTCAGGTAAAAGGCATGCCTTGAGTGAACATCTGTTAAAATCCTTAGCTCACAAGCTCCCTCTGAGCACGTTGGTTCAAAACATGAAATGACTTAACTAAACAGTATAGAGAAACAATCCTTCCCTTCCCCATCGTCCCATTCCCTGTCTCTAGATTTCAGCCAGCAGTGGGAAAGAGAAAATACTCAGTAAAATGTATGCAGAGAGCATGTTTTTAGGTTCACATCCCAGCCTTTGACATTGTTTCTTGCTCTTCTATCAAAAAGTGGCTATTGTTTTCTTCTGGTCTATGTTCTCTTTTGGGATACAATTTGCTATACTATCATCTGTTGCCTCCTAGATGAGTTGCTCTCAGCTGTTTCTGTTTCTCTGTAGTTGCTGTGTGATCTCTTCTATGCTGAAAGGAGTCTGTCAACATTTTTAGCTCAGTCTTAGAGGTTATCAGTTATTTTATGAATCAGACTCATAGCCACAGCCATCCAGTTAGTAAAAAATTCTAAACTTAATTGAAATTTTCAATTGATTTTTAAATTTACCCCATCTGCCATTTTCTGAACTTATGATACTTTATTTAGGGTGAATATATTTCTTTTAACTCTCCATCATTCCCCTGTATTTAGCAAATCAATCTAGGAGCTTCACTTAGCAAGCCTGGAGAGGACAGGGTGGAACTAATGATTTTATTCCATCATCTTGATGGCATAAAAATTACTCTTTCCCTATGCTAAAAACAATTTGTATTTATATAATGTAATTTTTAATAGTTATAGAATTTTCATATATATAAATCGTTTGGTACTCAATCTTTTGAAGTAGATGATATAGGTATTACTAACCCTTTCCTTTCCTCTACATATAAGAAAATCAAAAATTTAAGGAGTGGAATCAGTAGGTATAACTTCCCCATGTGTTTTCACAAATTGTAGCAAGAAGAGATGAACAAATATAACACCAAGCTGATGAATCATAGGTTTTAGAAGATGTCTCTGAAATGTAAAATAAGCCCTATTCAGAATGGGCAAAGGATTTAGAGCTTTCATAGAGCTTAGAGATATATGGTTTGATTCTTTACAGTTATATCAGAACCTATTTTCTTTTTTATTTATTTAGAATATTTTTCCATGGTTACATGA
Organism: Monodelphis domestica; assembly: GCF_027887165.1. Classification (NCBI taxonomy): domain Eukaryota; kingdom Metazoa; phylum Chordata; class Mammalia; order Didelphimorphia; family Didelphidae; genus Monodelphis; species Monodelphis domestica. Next base: position 134,946,216 of record NC_077234.1, on the reverse strand, counting down.
TTCATGATTATCCCCCCACCCACCATCTTCCCATTCCACTTCTAGAGTTGACAAGCAATTCCACTGGGTTATACATGAATCATTGTTCAAAACCCATTTCCATGTTATTCATATTTGCAGTAGAGTGATCTAACATGAAAATTCAAATCATATCTCCATTGAACCATGTCATCCATCATATGTTTTTTCTTCTTTTGCATTTCTGCTCCCACAGTTATTTCTCTGGATGTGGAAGGTATTCTTTCTCATAAATTCCTCTGGATTGTTCTGGATCATTTCCTTGTTGCTAGTAAAGAAGACCATTACATTCAATTGGGCCAATGTTCTCTTGGTTCTGCTCCTTTTGTTTTGCATCAATTCCTGGAAGTCTTTCCAGTTCACATAGAAATCCTTCAGTTCATTATTCTTTTCAGCACAATAATATTCCATTACTATCAGATAACACAATTTGTTCAGCCATCCCCCAATTGATGGACACCCCCTTATTTTGCAATTTTTTTCCATGACAAAGAGTGTGGCTTTAAATATTTTTCTATAAGTATTTTCCCCTATTATCTCTTTGGGGTACTAACACAGTAGTGGCATGGTTAGATCAAAGGGCAGGAAATCTTTTAAAGCCCTTTAGGCATAATTCAAAATTTCCCTACAGAATGATTGGATTAATTCACAACTCCATCAGCAATGCATTAGTGTCTCATTTTTACCATATCTCCTCCAACAATTATCATTTTCTTTTTCTGCCTTGACCAGTATGGTAGGTATAAGGTGGTACCTCAGAGTTGTTTTAATTTGCATTTTTCTAATCAGGAGGGATTTAGAACACTTTTTCATATGCATATTGATTGTTTAGATTTCTTCATGTGAAAACTGCCAATCCATGTCACTTGACCATTTATCAACTGGGGGATGTCTTGATTTTTTGTAAATTTGACTTAGTTCCTTATATATTTGGGAAATTAAAACTGTGTCAGAGAGTTTTGTTATAAAAATGTTCTCCCAGTTTGTTGCTTTCCTTCTAATTTTGGTTGTATTGGTTTTGTTTGTATAAAACCTTGTACAAAATCAAAGTCATTCATTCGAAATTTTATAATGTTCCCTATCTCTTGCTTGATCTTAAATTCCTTCCTTTCCCACAGATCTGACAGGTATACTATTCTATGTTCACCCAATTTACTTATGATTTCACTCTTTATATTTATTTACCCATTTTGAATTTATCTTAGTATAGGGTGTAAGATGCTGAAGAACCTATTTTCTTAATTCTAGAGATATTACAGAGAATTTATGAGCATTTTTTTGCATATATTCTTTGGTCCTTTGAGAATAAAGTTTTCATATTAAAACAAAGTCTAGCTAAAACAATTTCAAGACAATTCAGAAAGAGACTTCTAAATTTAGTTTTCTGGACTTCTGTGATTTCCTCAGACCTTCCTAGTAGACTTAAGCATCTTTAGGTAGGTAGGGGACTAAGAAATTAATAGTAATAAGAATGGTACATACATGTATAATGTTTTATGATTATAAAGTAGTTTTCTTGCAGTAACCCTATTAGGTTCAGGTGGTGAGTTATTTTTTCCCATTTACAGATGAGAAAATACATTTAGAGAGGTGAATTCCTTGCCACACAGTTGGCCAATGTTCTCCAGATTTTTCAAATAGCACTATCCATTCTTCTACTTGCCATTACATTATGCTCCTCTTATCTTGGGTCCTATGCTGTTAGGATTATGAAAAGTGTTTGAGAAAATCCATTGTAACCTAGAAGGTGAGGAACTTATTTTTTTCTACCCTTCACTGTGTTTCACATAGAACTTTTACAAATAGAAGGATCTTAATAAAAATTGGTTGATTGAATGATTGATACATGTATTTTAAAAATGCAGTTCATTTGAAAGTGCCTATTCAAATATGCCCATAACTATGAACTTCAGGGTATTCATTAGTAAATGAAAAGTCAATTTCAGAAGAAGGAAATGAAGATAAAATAAAATTGGTTCTATTTGTAGCACCATTACTGGCTCACTGTTTGATTAAAGACAAATCATTAACCTTTCAATGATCCTAGTTATCTATATTACATAATGAACATAATCTTCAAGACCATTGAAATCCACAGAAAAAAATACATAATTTTATCACAATCTTCTAGCTCAGGAGACCAGGACAAAACCAATGTCATAGTAACTTGGAAAGGCAACATACTATTAGAGAAATGAATATTTGAGATTTGACCTTGGGCAAGTTATTCAGTTTCTCTGGCCTTAAATCCTTTAATCTGCAAAATACTAATCTAGGCCAAATAATTTCTAAAATCCCATTTAGATCTGGATTTGATGAATAACAAAAGAGGAGCATTTATTCTATGTTTTGAACAGTTAGTGAAAAGCCCCTTGAGTTTGTGAGAACTTTGAAGAAAATTGAAAGAACCAAATGAACTATATAGAACCAAGTTAGGAATATGGAATTTGAAATCTATACAAAATTAAAAGCAGATATATTTTAATTACCTATTACTTAAAATTTGGCTAAATGAACCAGTTGAAGTAAAAACAAGATTTTCTTTATCAGATAACTGGACAATGAACTCTTAAATGATTTGATCTGTGATAAAGTCATATGAAATTTGTTCTCTGTGAAGAAAATGAAGACTGAGTAAAATAAAAACTTAACTTGTTAGTACATTTAACATTTTAAAGTTATGACCAATTAGTAATTGTAATTGCTTCCTCAGATCTAAAATAAAGTTTATCTTTTTAATTTCACAAACTTTGTTACAACCTTTCTTTTACCAATATGTTTGCTATTCTCTCATCTGTTCCTTTCTTTTTGTTTTTTGTTTTGAGATTATGTGTGTTCATTCTAAAAGATTTCCCAGCTTTTCCCATTTATACCCTGGTCATTCTATGAAATCCACCTAATCTTGTATATAGAGTATATTCGTTCTTAATGAGTTTTAATTTTTCTCTTGATATGGTTCTGTTTTTTCATTTTCACTTCTTTTCCTCTCTCCCTAAGGAAAGTGTATCTATTTTTGGCTTACAATACCAATTGCCTTTTGTAAATATTAAGGCAACGATTCAATTTAATTTTCAAGTAATGTCCTTCTATCTTTTCTCCAGTCAATAAATTACCTTTGTCATCTTTTAAAAGCTGTATTATCTCATAATTTTCTTCCATGCTTCTGTTGCTCCATTTTGTTGTTCCCTTGAGTGAGTAAGGATATATATTGATATAATGAACAATACGGAAATAAAAAACAAGAAGAATTTAGGGTCATAGTCACACTCTATTGTGTTTACCAGTGATCTATTTTGAAATAAAGTATATATTTTACTTCTGATGAATCAAATATTTAAGAAACATTCTTTACATAGAAAAATACACATGTAAAAAAAAATCACCATTGACCTTAAAGGCCTCATAGAAAGATCCTGGCTGTAGATGATTTAGCTCTAATTTCAGTCTCATCTTCTCTTACCAAGGGTCATTGTTGTGAGCATTGCTCATGAGGGTTCTGGGAATATAAAAGGGGGTCAAAGATCAAAAAACAGAAGATATAATATTGGATAAAATATTAGCAGCCTAGCAAATATTCACAAAATCATACATTACTTTAGAGCTACTGTATTCCATGAAGGAAAATAAAAATGGGAAAATACATGGGCTACATTCTTTTTTATTAAAAAAATTAAAGATATAATTTAGAAGCATGAAATTATGCAAATAGCCATTGACACAGTTTCATTAGATTAGGTATTCAGGGTATTAATATATAAAGTAAACCATTTTAGTAGAACCTGCGTTAGTAGAGAAGTACATATTTTTATAAAATAAATATTCAGACTTAAAGAACCATCTAACCCTCTAATAAGTCAATATTAAGTCATGTTGATGGAAACTGATATCCATCTCAGCTAGTCCCATAATTATACAATCTAGAGTGGGAAGGGATGTCCAAATTCATATAGTTCAATTTGTTTCTCTGACACTATCTCTGTGACCTTGGGTAAATTGCTTGGCTGGTACCATTTCTTCCATTTGTAATTTATGATTTGTAAATTTACCATTTGTAAAATAAGAAAGTTGGACTAAATTGCTGCTCAGTTTCCTCCTAGCTCTAGATCTATGATCATACCATCCCATGACCCAATCTGAACATGACACCTCTCTGACATCTAACTTCTGCTTGAATGCTTCCCGCTATGGGAAGCTTCTTAATGCCATACCATCTAAAACAATTTTCATCATGAGGAAGCTTTTCCTTATATCAAGTCTGAGGCAACCATCCTGGAACTTTGACCCATTGTTCCCAATTGGCTTTAATTCCTCTACAACCTTTAAAATATGCCTTTTGTTTTGAATATTAAGGAGAACTTGCTATATATAAAGGAGAGATAGAGAGTTGGCCATTTGGCTTCTTATCTGTATGATTTTATTTTAGGAACAACTCCTTTAGGGAATGGGACTCAAAAACCAAAATAGAAGAAAAGGGGTGGAGTAGACTGGCTGCTGGTGGTCTGTGGAAAGGGAATGATGCTTCCTTGAATTAAAAGCAAGTTGATCATCCCAGCTGTGTCAGAGAGCCAGACGCTGATAGCCACTTGGAGGGATAAGTTTAAATAGGGTTTGAAGAGGGTCTAAGACCCTTGATGGAAACAACTGTGGAATGCTAGAATCTGAAGAAGGTCCTGGAAGGGCTAGCCTTGTTGTGCAAGACTATGGAGTTAACAGAGAGAAAACAACCAATCTAATACATCTCACATTTTATAGTACTTTAAGGGTGGCTAGGTGGCACAGAGGATAGAATGCTGGGTCTGAAGTCAGGAAAACATCTTAAGTTTAATCTGGTCTCAGACACTAGCTGTGTGATCTTGAGCAAGTCACTTTACTCTGTTGGTTTCAATTTCCTTATCTGTAAAATGAACTGGAAAAGGAAACAACAAATCACTCCAGTATCTTTACCAAGAAAATACCAAATGTCAGAGTTAACTGAAATGACTGAACAACAAAGGTTTACAAAGTACTTTGCTCACTGTAATCCTGCGAAGTAGGTTGTACACTTATTATTAGCCTAGTTTTATATTTAGATGAGACCCAGAGAGGTCAAGTTGCATAGTCACATAAATAGGGAACAAATGTCTTCTCCAATCTTCTAATTTCAAATCTAATGTTCTTTCTTTTGGGGGTATCTCCAGCGCCCATAGCTAAGATTAAAGATGCTTTGTTTTTCTTCCTCCATTCAAAACCATAGCATAAGATCTCTTACTATTGAACCTTATTTTTCTAGCCAGAGACCATAATTAATTCAAAGAAAAGAGATTTATTGAAAGAGCATGGTAAGAAAAGTAATGATAGAACATAACCCTCTAAAATCAGTGATGCACTTTCCTACATATATGTACATCAAGTGAGAAGAAAGAATACATTTAGGGGGCAGCTGGGTAGCTCAGTGGATTGAGAGCCAGGCCTAGAGACGGGAGGTCCTAGGTTCAAATCCGGCCTCAGACACTTCCCAGTTGTGTGACCCTGGGCAAGTCACTTGACCCCCATTGCCTAGCCCTTACCACTCTTCTGCCTTGGAGCCAATACACAGTATTGACTCCAAGACGGAAGGTAAGGGTTTTAAAAAAAGAAAGAAAGAAAGAAAGAAAGAATACATTTAGAGCACATTTGTGGATGGGTACAAACATAGAAAGTAGCTATGGCCAGCATGCAAACATGGAGATGCATATCAAGACTATCATCTTTTTGCCCCACAAGTGGGATATTTAAATAATATCTTCTCTACTGCTTTTCTTGCATGACTTGTCATTGGCAACATATTGTAGCTAGATTTTTTTACATACCATGACTCTCAATTGCTCTTTGGATAATGTGCAGTTTTAATTCTTAGAAAACTGCATAGAATTATTTAGCTTGAAGCCTTACAACTTCAAAATTATATTGGTATTAAAAAGATGGGGCTTTGCTTCAGGAAGAAGCTTGTGGTGGGCAGATGGGTGGCTCAGTGAATTAAGAGCCAGGTCTAGAGATGGGAGGTCTTTGGTTCAAATCTGGCCTCAGACACTTCCTAGTTGTAACCCTGGGCTGAAGTCAATGCCCATTGCCTAGCCCATACCACTCTTCTGCCTTAGAACCCATACACAGTTTTGATTCTAAGAAGGAAGGTAAGGGTTTAAATAAAAAGAAGCTTGTGGTCATTAAAGAAACTACATTTTCCCAAAGGTAATCCAAGCTGCCTTCCTTTTCTTGTTTAATACTTGGCACAGCTCTCAGCTCATTTTCAGAATCTGAAATTTGTCAAAAATAACTCCCAATTGCCTTTCAAAATGGTTGAACAACTTTATAGCTGCACCAGTAGTATTTTAGTATACCTATTTGCACTCAGTTCTTCCAAAATTTAATTTTTTTTTCATTTTTTACCATGTTGAGCAATTTGATGGTAATATGGTGGTATCTCAAAATTGTCTTAATTTGTATTTATTATATTGGTAATTTTGAGCACCTCTAGATGCTATATTAAAGATGCTTTATTAGTCTTCCTCCATTAAAGAGGGAGTGGGTTATATTTATTATCAATATTTTAATTGTTTCCTTTGATCCTCCTATAATTTAGAATTCCTTTTAATCTTCATTAATAAAGTTTGAATCTTTTGCTCATGCCTCTTTTTATTCAATACAATTTTTATGGTGTAGTCTCTTAAGGGTACTTATGAGTTCCTTATGACCCAGAGTATTATCAATTTTTGCATAATTCCATCTTGAGTCTTAAAAATTAATATGTATTATATTTCTATTCCTATGCCCCAGAGGTCTAACAAATCAACTCTCCCCAACATTCTGTATATTTTAAATTTCCTTCTTTTTTCATCATTCTGTTTGATTTGTCATGTTCTAAAAGAGGATTCTGAAGTCTCCTAGAATTTGTCTAACTATACAGGACTTTCAGCATCTCTACTCATTTTTTTCTTTAGGTATTCCATTGCTATGCAATTTGTTTCACTAACACATTTTGACAACTAGGATTTGGGAAAAGAAATATAATCAAGTTCCCTTGTCCATTTTCTCAAACTTCTGGAAGCAAATATTCTCTAATGTGTGATGTTATTGTAAGTCAGCATGCATACCAGAAAACTAAATGGTAGTTTCCATACTAAACCTAAGCATTCTAATGAGATTTAAAGAAGGAAATCACTTTCCACAGCTAATAAAGGTTCTCTTTGGGTACAAATATGAAAGATTACTATAGTTTTGCTAGTCAGCATCTCCCTTTGGGCTGTTAGAGAGGTTTTTATGCCAACCACATGAGATTTGTAGCATTGGTTTTAGATCAATTAGTAGGGATGTCAAAACTGAAGAGGGCTCCTCAACTTGACCTTTTGAGACATAATGATCCCCATTACTTATGAGGACTAATGGTTCTTTTTCAGATTCATTGATTCTAAGAATTCTAGAGGAAGGCTTGGCTAGATGGAGATGTTATGCATATAATAGTCACATATTATTATCTTGGAAGAAGTCAGCAAGGAGATACAGAAGTCCATTTCCTACAATTTCCAGAGCTAAGGTCCCATAAATAACTTCTTCATTTGGGCCAAAGGGATAAAAGTTATGATTTTTAGGATCAGGTAAAGATCTGCATGGATATAAAGGGTAACTAGTGCAGGGATATAAAAAAATGATGGCAAATAATAAGCTTCATAGGTATTCAAGGAAAACACGAGCATTCAATATAAACATGAGTATCCTAATTCAGTCTTACTTTTGTCTTTAGTTGATTGACCATTGCTGAAGAAACAACCTTGAGGGTTATTTTTAATTGAAAACCAGTCTTTGATCAAGGTTTTTATAGTTTTTCTCTTGAGATTTTGCACATTAGTACAAGTTAGGATGGGGGTGTAGTTATGGAAGTCTTGTTGCAATTATACTGAGCAAGGGAAAATCATCACCTAATGCCACGTGTCAGCAGATAAGAGTATTCATGATTATTTGAAGTGGGAGAGTATACTAGTAACTGTGGGGGGGGGGGATGTAGTTTTTTTTTTTACAACATATAGATATTGAATCATGACTAAATAATTTCTTGCTCCAAAGATTTCATTACTTTGTTGAACTTATGTTCTATGTTCCTTGGGGATCCCCAAAGTCCTGCTCAACTCTGTTGTTATTGTTTTTTTTTTCCTGAAGGAATGAATGGAAGTTGATGATTGTATTAAGAAGAATCTATGCTCATGAAACACTACACTCAGTTTTACTAGGCAAGAAAATTTTGGTAAAAATACTTTTCCTTGCTTTTCATTATATTGTATTCTAGCCATTCCATTGTTTCTAGTTCTCAGTGAGTAATCATTTAAAGTCAAATATGAAATTTTTATTTGCATATTTCATATTCGTTATAAGATCCTTGCTTTCATTTTGAAAGATTGTTGATTTTGTAAGGGTTCCTTTCTGATAGCATCCACAGAATTTTGCTCTGCATATTCTCTTTCATTTCCAGTGATTTCTTTGTATGATTTTATTTGGTACGCGGATTAAAAACTAAAGTCCTCAGACTCCTACATAGTTCCATTTTGATTTTGCTGTGATAGGAGCAGGAAGTGCTGGAATTGTACAACTTTTAGATAATCTGTAAACATTAATTTAGCTTTTGGTATAATAAGTATAGGACATTTGTCTAAAGATCAGTGAGTGGACATACTACTGAAAGAACGAAGTTATATCAATCTTCATATTAGTACTTTAAGTAAACCTAGAAAATAAAAGGAATTTCCAGCTAAATAGTATGACTTTCCGTTTTACAAAAATTAAACTGCTTATATTGATAATAAATAACAAATTGCTCATTTCTAATGTATAATTATTTCTGAATCAACTGTTATTATAACTAGACAATTGACTTTTTACAACAAAGACTAAAATTAATACAAAACTTGAACAATGAAAATGAGAAAGAAAATCTCATGCAATTAAAATGACTCTAATCTGACCTACTAAAGCTATTGACCCCACAAAATGGGTAATGGATAAGGAGAATGACATTAATCCAAATTTTATTTTTTTTCATGAAGAAATTTTATCTATGCAGATATAAGAAGATGAAAAGGGTTTAGAAATAACCCTATCTAGAAAATACTTGATTTCCTTGTCAAGCAGAGAGACATAACAAATTTAATCAAGTAATAAAAACACAATCATGTTAATTGTTACAAACTGAAATAGTCCCTTCTTTAAGAAGTTTGCTTTCTACTAGGGAGAGATAACCCCTGCAGGTGAATAGTAGTCAGGAAAGAATATTTTGGTTGGGGAAGTCACATGGAAGGTGAGTGGAACAATGCTAATGTGAATCCACAATCCAAATTAAGAGTTGATAAGTGGTAGTGGAAAGGAGATATGTGGTGGTAGGATAGACTATGGCCAGGTTGAAGACACATATTCAGATCTGCATATCTTTCACCAATAGGGAAAATTATGGAGTAGACAAGGGAAATGTTAGTTTAGAATATAAACTCATTTGTAAAATATTGCCATGGAAGTTAAATAAACAGCATTTAAGGCATGAATGGATGAATGATAAATGATAAAGCATTTAGAAAATGCTTGCTGTTTGCTAGGCACTATGTAGAGTGCTAGGGATATAAATATGAGCAAATGAGACAGTTTATATGTAATATTTTATTTTGAAAATAGTGATATAAATATAGTACACATTGTGTATGCATGTATATATACACATAGGTACATAAACATATGTATATGTATATATATATATATATTTACAATTAAGGACAGAGAAGAGACCACATATGAACTCTAACAACACAATTTTAGGTGTGTTTTTTGAAGAGCTGGAGCTGGTATTAAAGAAAAAGTAGTGGAGAAAAGAAACTGGACTAGACAAGGTCTGTAGCAGAAGTAACATAGTTTTTAGGACATTTAGATATGTGAAAGAAGAGATGATCCCAAAATCATGGTAAGAAATAATTGGTTTTTAATAGATTTTTTTAGAATAAAAAAGAAAAAAAGCTATTAAGGAAATTTTCACAAGTTCTGATCCATATTCCTATTTTTCCTTCTATAAAATTTTTATTAGAATAATTTACACATGCAATGAGAACATTTTGATGTTCTATATGAATAGGTGATCTATTGCAAGTGTTATTTCAAAGCCTGTATATCACAAAATTGACTATTTAAGAGACTGAAGATGTTTTGAATTAATCTTTGTTGGCTATTCAGAAAGTTTTGATTTAGAAGAGCAAAGTACTGTCTTGAAGACTCATCTAATAAGTGTCTCCCATGTATATATAAGTATTATATAAGATATGCAACAACCTATAATTATGTTAAATTATTACCTGATTTAAAATATGGAAAAATGCTTACAAAAATATTTGTTATTTATGGAGGACTTATATTGCAAAGTCCAAATTCTATTGATGGTGAGGAATTCCATAAACTAATGACATTTTACCGATGGCATCAGCCCAGATCATTTCAGAGCCTCCTAAATGTGAATTGTAATCATTCAAAAGTTAGGTCCAACTAACTTCACAGAATAAATAAATAACATAAATAAATAACAGAATAAAGTATATGGGAACATTTTAAAAAATTGTTTATACTATGATATACTGTTGGAAGGATAACTGATGGAACTTGTTCATCAGCACATTTATCTGAGACAACTTGCATTTGGACAATCAATTGGGTCCAGAACTAAGCAGCCAATAGAGAATGGGTTGAACTACCTTTCAGAAATATGCAGTGCTTTTTAATAATTCCAAGCTTTTCTCTGAAACAAAGACTCATTTTTTTTCTTTAACACCCATATTCTTCTGGTGGTGATGTATACCTTTAAGTGATGTAATAGTGTTATCTCTGAAGAGCTGAATTCTCAAGTTGACCAAAAGGCAAAGGAAAGGCATATAGAGGTCATGGACTAACTATCAAAACGTCTAAGTGACAGACAGCAATCATCACTGAGGGTTGAACAGGTTCAGATCTCCTATCTAGCGATGGTAAAACTAGACATTTTGGAGCAGAAATTGCAAAAAGAAATTACACAGGAGAGGTGGTGTGAAAGTTGTTATTAAAGTATGCTCCTCATGCCCATGCCTGCTTTCTTGTCACTTTACACCCCACTGCCCCTAGTCTTAGAGATTTTAGATCACATATCTGAGTTTGATTGTTGGGACCTGATTCCAAAGGGATTGGTTTCCATCTATGGTGCTGACCTTAAAAAAAGTTTAACTAAAAGGAAATATAAACAAGCTTTATGAGGGAAACAAAGTCTCTTCCTGAAAAGGTACTCAGAATATCTAATGGTCATCCAATATGGGATGACCTTTATTTCCAAAGACACTCTATAAAACACAAAGGACTTCTGTATATATAAAGAATGTAGGTCAAATAAAACACTTAAGTTATCCATTATACTAATTATAATGCTCTAGAAGGTAAAAACTTTTTGTAGGACTGTCAAACAGATATTTTCCATTTACTTGGGGCTTGTACTGTTCAAGTGACTGACAGCAATCATCATAGAGGGTTGGCCAGGTACCGATCTCCCATCTAGCTATGGTAAGACTTTAAACGTTTTGTAGTTGAATCCTCCAATTCATGGTCTTCCTTTCTATTCCAAAAGTATGCTACTAAGGACATCTTTCTCCCTATCCCCTCTCCTCCCCCAGGTAGCTGACACTTAACCATGGAGCTTGGGGATTCTTGAGTACTACTGAGGTAACTCCAAAAGGCTTGAAATATACACTGGTCATTGACATCTGCTTAAAGGAAAATGGGCTAAATAAGGCAGCCAAGAACTCCAGCAGCAAGAGCTTCAGTCTCTAGCTAGCCTAGACAAGTAGTGCTTTTTCTTCAAGCTACATATTATGTTGTTAGTGAAGAGAAAGGAAAAGCCCCCTTTCCTCTGTACTGCTGGACTCTGGCCCAGAAGGCCAAGGGAAAATAAAATCTCACAGCTCATTCCTATAGGTCACAGGGAGGGTAGTTTCTCCTACAAGAGTTTGTACATCCTAATATTAAATCACTAACCATTTTTATGAGACCATAAGCACTGAATATCAATTGGAAACACTTACTGTCCACTTAGCAAGGAGTTAGGGTATATATCGCTCACAAAGGGGCCAGAGATCATGGCTACATTGGAGATGTCCCCTTCTAACAAAGGTCTTTGTGGTATAATTTCATTGAATTGATGGGGAGAGGAGAGAGGAAGCACTCATCAACTTGAGTGGAGTTTCTTTTAACCTCTCTCCCATTAAAAAAAATACAACCTGAAGAAAAATGGGATAGTCATGTACTGAGAGCAAGATACAAATCATGAGCAGCTCACATGCTTCACTAATATCCTCATAATGTTGGGAGTAAGCAAGGAAAACCAAGAGGATTTTGGATGCATCCGCTGTGGTGAAGTTATGGATTAGAATTACCCATGATGGGTTAGGCATGGAGAAGTTATCTGCATCACTTGAGGGAATTTCCACATGGATGAGACCATAGATCAGTTGGATAACTTAAGAGCTACTTTTCTGAGATGAAAATGATCTAGATTCAGATCTATTCAACTTTAACTATTGCTCCAGTATGCCAACCCTGGGGTTTTTCAATGATATCTACAGTAGAGGAAAATGTTTCCCTGCTCAACTAGTTGTCTGCCATTATTGCCCTCAGCTTGAGCACTGATCCATTACCAGCCAGAGCAATGTGAGAAAGAATAAAATGTCCTGTGTTAATTTCCTTAAACCTGAGACTTCTACACTTATAAAGCTTGTGAATAATGATGGTTTGGGGAGGAAAGATAATAAGTTCTTCTGACATGCTAAATTTGTGGTATCAATGAGCAGTGATGCAAGAATGGGACTCAGAAGAAGCCTTAGGCTACATATATAGCTCAAGGAATGACCAATATAGAGATGATAATTGAATCCATAGAGCCAATGAATCAAAAATAGAGATAATAGATTCGAATTGATTCACAATCATTCAACTCCAATTCTATCATAAAGTTGTTGAGAGACAAATTAAAATTTAGTTGATGGTACATGAATATAGTAACATCACTTTTGCAAAGTAATGCCACATTCAGTATCAATCAATATAAATGCCTTCCTCAGCAAACATGAATTTATCCCATATATACAAATATTAATAAACTATGGTCCAATAATGTTTATTGATGACAGGTTAGCATCAGAAAAGAACTAACTTGCTTGCAACTCTACATACTCATAGAAGGGGAAATGGCCAGCCAATTAATGTTCTTGCAATTATTTTTCATTTAAAATAACATAATATAGAAGAAAAATACAAGTGTAAGAATGATATCACCATTAAAAACATTTATTAATCAAGTAATGTTCATGCTATGTGTGAGGTATTGCTCAAAACATGTTAAACCACCATAAACCTGTCTTCCCAAACGCTGCCTTTTCAAAATCTGTGGGTAGACATAATCTGTCCCTGACCCAAAGGACTGGCCTGGAGGTTGCTCCAGGAAATCCTCTCTAGGATCATAGGATTTAGAGCTAGTAGGGACTTTAGAGATCATCTAGCTCAATTTCCTTTATTTTTTAAAGAAAGAAATGGAAGCAAGAGAGGTTAAATGATTTCCCCAAAGTTATAAAAGTAGTAAGGAACAGAACTGGAATTTGAACACTTGTCCTCTAACTCCAAATTGTGTTCATCCAGGTAACTCCAGGAAGTGGAGTGCAAAGAAATTCTGGCAGAATGGACTAGAGTAATTTCTGAGATTAGTCTGCTGTTGCTAGAAAGGAAACGGTGGCGGTTGTTTATAGTATTAGGGTGAGATCACTGACAGTAGAACTTAGTGATGCTTCTGCCAGTCTCACGAAAGGAAATTAGATTCATTTTAGAGTTACCTTGAGGTGTTCTAGACTGAACTAGCACCTATGGCCTCTCCCAAGGTTTGATTAGGAAATGGAATTGAGATGAACTCCCTAGGGAGGTTCGGAATTTGACCAACACAGCGTAAGGCAACTGGAAGATCTCTTAGTCTTTCTTGACACTGAGCTAAGATTGTGAGATGCTTGGAGACTACAGAACACTTTTGGTCCCTCAGGGTTAGTTAACAAATATTTCTTGAGCATATACTCTGTGCAAATTACTCTGACAGGTACTCCTGCCAGTCCAGGTGTTCTGGAATTGTGAATTATATAGGTTGTGGATTTATGAATTATATGTATATATATATATACATATATATATATATTACTTCCTTAGGGTCATAGGAGTATAATCTGTGATGTCTCAGAGAAGCTGTGACATTCAATTTCACAGGCAGAACACAGCTTTGAATCCAGTTCCTCTGATGGAAATATAGGGCTACTGCTTAATACAATCCAGTTACACTACCGTCATTGTTGTTTTTCCCAGATGACACTCAATTTCCAGACTCCATGAATTTTCTTTGGCTTTCTTTCATGCCTGGAATTCTTCCCCTTCTTCTTGCTGCATCCTGGCTTCTGTGGTTTCCCTGGTTTCCTTCAAATCACAATGACAAGAAGCCTTTCCTAGTCCCCTTTAATATAAACGGCCTCTGAGATGTATATGTGGATATGTGATTTAGGGCTTAGGAGATTTAAAAGATTGCTCTTTAGCAAAAATGAATAATATAGAAATAGGTATCAAGTGATAACAATTGTACAACCCAGTGGAGTTGCTTGATGACTCTTGGAAGAGAGAGGAAAGAGGAGAGGGAAAGGAAATGAATCATGTAACTATGGAAAAAAATTTTTAAATTAAAATTTTTAAATTAAATTTTTATTTAATATACATGTGACAAGAGATGTAATATGTTTTCCTTTTGCATTTATACTCCCAGAGTTCTTCCACTCAATATGGTTAGCATTCTTTCCCATAAGTTGTTCAGGATTGTCCTGGCTTGAGCAACCTTCATTCTAAAAGATTATGTGCAACTTAGAATCTTAAAGTCTTAGTGTCACCTAGCCAGTAGGTTTAAGAAGTAGGACTTGAACTTGCAAATCCCTGACTTGCAAGGTTGGCTTTCAATGAACGACACCATGTTGCTTATATTGTGCTGAAGTCATCTAGAATTAAGATTTTTATTATCTTGGATTGGACTTTTTTCTCTAATTATTCCATAGAATCTCTTTACTTCTTTATCTCTTGTAGCACATGTTGGTTCATGAGCTGCATTAATTTTTTCATGGTGCTCAACTAGCTTGGGTTCATTATGGGCAGGGCATAAAAGGAGTTGAGTAAAGCTCTAAATAAACACCAAAGTAGAAGTATGGAAAATTAAATAAGAGATTAACAAAATCAAAAGAAAAAAACTGTTGCATTAATAAATAAAATCAGTAACTGGTTCTGTGAAAAACTCAATAGAAGAATTAAAAATTAAAAAAAAGAAATAATTTTATCAAAAATGAGAAGGGGTAATTCACAGCAGGAGATGAAATTTAAAAAAGTATAAGAAACTTTTTTGCCCAATTGTAATCCAATGAAACTGATAACTAGCTTAATGGATACACAGACATTTATATATATATATATATGTATATGTATATATATATATATATATACACACACATATACATATACTCAGACACATGTAAAGACATAAAATGCCCAGATTAACAGAATAAGAAATAGTTTATCTGAATAAGAAAAAATAAATTAGACAAACAGTAAAGGAACTCTCAAAGTAAAAAATTGGATGTAGATAATCTACCAAAGGGAAAAACTGAATACACTCAAAGAGTAATGAATTCCAATATTATATAAACTGTTTGAAAAGAAGAAATCCTTTAAAACTTTTCCATTGATGAAAATATTATCTTGATGCCTAAAGTAGAGAGGGACAAAGGAGAGATAGAAAATTATTGACTAATTATATTGCCCATTAATGCAAAAAATTAATTAAAACATTAGCAAAGGGACTATAAAACTCTATCCAATACATCATGTCCTATGACTGGTGTAATATGAGTAAAAGTATAAACTGGTAAAGTAATACCCCCAAACTCATTATTATTATATCAATAGATACTGCAAAACTTTTGATAAAATCGACTATTTATTTCCCTTAACATTAGAAAGCATAGGAATCAATGAAGTTTTCTTTAATTGATTAAGTTGTTATCTGTTCAAAAAGTAGGATCTGGCCTATGTAATGAAGAAAGTCTAGAAGCCTTTAAAAAATCAGGTATAAAACAAATATGTGCATTGTAGCCATTATTATTAAATACAATGATAGAAATTATGTCTGTTGTAATAGATGTAATGGTATATCTAGAGAATCCCAAAGTTTTCAAAAGTTGTTCAGTATATAACAAATTCCTATAAATCATCATTTTTACAGAAAACCAAAAAAACCCCAACAGCAAGTTAAAGAAAAAGAAGTTTGATTCATAGTAGCCACATAAATATTTGGGAGGCTGCTTACCAAGACACACATAGAAATTGTATAAATATAGTTGTAAGATATTCTTTATAGAAATAAAATCATACTTAACTAAATGGATAAACATGAATTATCTATGAAAAAAATTATGTGAATATAATAAAATGAGAATGATAACTAAATTATTTTGCTAATTCTGTACCATATCAAACTACCAAAGAACTAGTTAAATATTGTACTGAAGGATGAGTGGAACAGATTAGGTAAATAAAATATAGAAGCAAATTTACACAGTAGTGCAAGTTTTGATAAATAGTCCATAGATACTGGGGTAAGGACTTACCATTCTTTTAAAACTATGAATCCAGGAGACATTATATGTAGACCAATATCTCATGGAGGAAATTCCAAATAGCCAAGATATGAATGTAATGGAATAATATTGAAATGTAAGATATTGAAAGGAATGATTTTAGGAAAACAAAACAGACAAAAAGCCCCCCAACAGGTAAGTCTTGAATGAGCTGATGCATTATGAAGAGAGAAGAACCAGGACCCTAATTTATATGATGGAACAGCATTATAAAGACTTTTAAAATCTCATACAATGATTTAGATAAGAGGTGATGAAGACATGAGCTAAGGTAATAGTTGTGAGAATAAGTTGGGGAATTGGATGTGAAAGATGCTGAGGGTAGAAAGAGGTTTTGGTAACTAATTAGACATACAATATGAAGTAGAATGAGGAGTCCAGGATAATGCCAAGCTTATTTAACCTGGGAGGCTAGAAGTATGATGATGCTCTGGACAGAAGTAGGGAAGTTTGGAGTAGGGCAGGGCTTGATGGTAGAAACATAACAAGTTCTATTTGGAGCATATTGAGTTTGATATGTGTTCAGTGTGTCAGGGTTGAAATTTCATAGGCAACTGATGAACACAGGACTGAAGTTCAGGGGAGAAATTAGGGATAGTTTTATTGACTTGGGAGGCATCTCCAGATATATGAAAGTCTTATGAGAACATATGAAGTTAATGAGAGTGTGTTGAGAGAAGTGAAGAGAGTTCAGAACAGAATCTTGAGGAATGAACATAATTGAAAATATGATGTTAATGATGAGTCTGCAAAAGAGACAGAGAAGACTTCTAACTGATTCAACATTAGTGGACATATAATGCATTTGATGAGATATTTTATTGTTAGAAGTAGATGCCACATATCACTTGTTAATGGAATCATATCCAAATATCCACTTGGTAATTGCTTTGATTTATGGCAAAATCAATTTTCTCCAATAGTAGGAGCTTCCCCATGTTTATTTTTGCAATTTGATAACTTACTAAACATGAAGGTTCAATTCTTTTCTACTTTCTACTTATTTGCAGAAATAAATTAATCAGTATTAAATATTTTAAAATCTTGTCCTTTCAACTTAAAAATAGGGTTTGCCAACAAAGAATTCATGTTTTTATTGTTACTTTTGAGACAAAAAAGAAAGTTATAAGTTTTTTTGTAATTACTATTTAGAAAATTTCACATTACAGTCATGGTTGTTCATTATCTGCAAGAAATTAAAAAACTAATGAGATTTATTTTTCATTGTATTTCCTCTTTTTCATGCCTATTGTAAAATTGGAATTACTAACATCTTTTACATTAGTTCGTAATTATGAACTGGGAAATGATTTTTACTATTTTTTCTGAATCTAAATATTTTGAGATTGAATAATAACAAAATTTTTAGCATTCTTTTCTTCATACAGTTGCAGCCCATGTACAATCATCCATTGGTGCTACAAAAATAAAAATAAATTCAAAGCTTAAATTTTATATTTGAAAATTTTCACATAGAGGAATAGTAACATAAGCAGATAATAAGTTTAAATTGAAAAAAAACTTTAATGCTTCAATGATAGTCAACATAAAGCTTCTTTCTGCAGAATGTTTGTGATGGTCCATGATAGTTTCAAGATGGCTTATAATGTGAATGCCCATCATTTATGGTTTTCAGACAGCTTGACTTTTATAAGTACATAAATGTTCATAACATTTTGATCCTGTGATTACACAGTTGATGAAGTATATTATAAGGTAACAAAGGAGAAATAAGTGAGCTTCTTTGTATAAAGTATAAAGAATACAAAGGCAAATGTACATGTGTCTGACCATTCAATGGAAATGGGTTTGTGTTGTTATGGCAGTTTGGAAAAAAATTGATGACAAGTTGAGAAACTGCAGGAACACATTACTTTTAGTCAGATGTGATCAGACTTTCTTGTAATCATGGCATAAACCTCAAAAATATGCACATGATCATAATGGTATTGAATCACAGCAGAAACAAATCTACAATGCTTCAAATATGCACATACCTATTGTCATATAGGGGAAGCATATTTGTAACATAATTAGGCAATTATTTACTGCTTACAGCTTCATTAAAGAAATTTTAATATGAAGCTAATTGGACAATTTTTATGAACCTCTAGGATTCTGAATAGGAACCACTGATCTAAAATAGAGAGACAAACAGAAGTCATAGGGGAAATAGTAGGTGAGATGACAAAACAAGTCATGGAATAATATTTCTTGTTTCCCTTTTGCATGAGTGCTTTTTTGGTACATTAAGAGGAAAAAACCACTATCAATACTATTATTTCTATTGCACTTGACTTGTACTGATCTGCTAAATAATTGAAAGCAAGCATCATTATTTAATTTTTGTAGCCTAAGTTCCATTTTGTCATTCAAACTTTGGAGGGACTGATGAATTCAAAGACATTTATTAGATATTTACTGTGCTACACACCAGGGGAGTAACAAAATTTATACAATGTGGTTATATATGTATACACATATATAAACAACATGTGTACCTACTTTTGTGGAGTGTATAGTATAATAGAGGAATAAGACATGAAAGGAAATTAACAATAATGTAGAGATTTGCATTTTAATTACATTAGAGTGCTGCAAAACAAAATATTTTGTACAGTCCCAGGGAATAGATCATCACCAGCTAAGCCAGTAAAGGAAGGTCCTTCCTGTCACAGGGAAGTTTGCTGGCTTCTACTTTCCTCTATAGTCTCATTTCATAATAGTTTCCTTTATATCATGTACATTTCAGTTGAATGGATTTACTACGTGTTCTCTCAGTTTTATGCTCCCATTCCCAATACTGTATATGTATGCAATAAACTTTTCTCCATTTCTGGGCTACATTTCTTCCTTATCTCAATTTCCGAATATTCTTCACTACAAGACTGAAGTCATCTGCCGTCTCCTCCCAGAAGCCTTCCTTGGTGTTCCATTTGTTAGTGTCCTCTTCCTCCTTAAATATTTTATTTATGTACTTGAATGCTTACATGTTGCACACCCCTAGTACAATGAATGTAAGCTCTTTGAAGAAAGGGAGTTTTTTCCCTTTTTGTCTTGGTATCTCTATTTCTTGTACTGCATATAGCAAATTATTGCATTTTTATTGAGGGGAATTGATTATAGGTCTATATTTATATATATTAATGTATCCTAAAGAGAGTACTTGGAAGCATTTAGGTGGAACTGCTGTCAAAAATACTCTCCTGATTCTTCTTTGTTACCATACACACTTTGAAGAAGCTTCATGCAGTATAAAACTTAGAGAGGCAGTATTTCATAGTTGCTAGGGCACTGGACTTGTAGTCAGGAAGACCTATTACTAGCTGGATGATTTTGGGTAAATCCTTCAATCTTTTTTCTGCCTGCTTCCTTTTATATAAAATGAAGTGGAATTGAT
This sequence comes from Monodelphis domestica, assembly GCF_027887165.1. Classification (NCBI taxonomy): domain Eukaryota; kingdom Metazoa; phylum Chordata; class Mammalia; order Didelphimorphia; family Didelphidae; genus Monodelphis; species Monodelphis domestica. Next base: position 134,926,041 of record NC_077234.1, on the reverse strand, counting down.
GGACTTTAATGTCCCCTCTAGCTTTATATGTGATATTTTGGCTTTTTCCAGTTCATCTGACTTCTCTTCTTTTTATCCTGATTTATTCATAGTGGAGAAGGAAACATGGGGTCCAGATAGAGCATGCCCTGGCTTTTTTCCAGGCCAACATAAAAACAAAGGGGTGGTAATAATATGGAGCCATCCTGCTTACCAAGAACATTAGGGATCTCCACTTTTTCTCATAGAATAGTGGTGACAGATGTCTGCCATTACTTTTTTGGAGACCTCCCTATACATTTACTGCAGTTTTTAATTACTAGTGGTTGTCAAACCAGCAGGGACATTCAAGGAAGTGTCATATGTAGATTAAATCATCAAATCAATGACTTAGAACAATCATTGAAGAGGCTCATAACTGCTGTGAAATTTCACATACAGAACATTAATCAAGTCAAAAAGGAAATGCCATAGTAAATCATGTTAAAAAGTATGCAAAATGTCAAAATAATGCAATGGAGTAAAAAAGAAAGTTTTTATTGCACATCGAATATAGTTTAATAAATGGAATTATCATTCAATACAGGTTTTCATTGTACAAGGTATCCCAAAAGTCTTGGTGCAGCTTTAAAACATTAGAGCTTAGTAAATTTGTTATTAGAATAAGATAAAGATAAAAAATTTAAAAATCATTAGTTTAAAAGTGCACCAAGACTTTTTGGGACACTATTTTGTCTCTCGTAACTTTTGATGGATCTACTAAATTTGACATTGGCATTTCATGTGATGAACTGCATTTCAATGAAATATATCAACATTTGAATGAAATTATATATATATATATATTTGCTATTTTTATTACTTTTTATCTTACCTACATCTCCCAATGAATCCCTAACCTCTTCACTCCCCATCCCAAAGAGCAATTCTTTATAACAAAGGGTGATTGATTAGAGGAATGCAAATCAAAAGAACTCTGAGATATTATCTCACTCTTATCAGACTGGCTAGAGTAATAAAAAAGGAAATTGACAACTATTGGAAGAGATGTGAAAAAATGGGGACACTAATACAATGTTGGAATTATACTCAAAGAGTTATAAAACTGTATGCCTTTTTAAAACAGCAATACCTTTATTAGGGTTATTTCCTAAAGTGATCAAGAAAAGGGAAAATAATCTATATGTTCTAAAATTTTTTGAGTAGTTTTCTTTATGGTGGGTGGCAAAGAACTGGAAAGTGAGGGGATGCTCTTTAATTGGAGAATGACTAAACAAGTTGTGGTATGTAATTATGACCGAATACTACTGTTCCTTAAAAATAATGCAAAGATTAAAAAAAACATGGAAGTACCTATAAGAAATTATGGAGGGTGAAATGAACAGAACAGAACTAAGAGAACATTATATACAGCAACAGAAATAAAGTTTGATGGATGACTTATGTATGTCTACTTCCAGAGGAAGAACAGATAAATAAAAATAAGCAAGACACAGTTTTACATATGCATATTTATTTTTGTCAAATGAAGCCTTCTCTAGTACAGGGAGAGGAGGGAAGGAAGGAGTTACCTGAGAAATTTAATGTAACCAACCAACCCACCAACCAAACAATACATTTTTTAAAATAATATTTTATTTGATCATTTCCAAGCATTATTCATTAAAGACAAAGATCATTTTCTTTTCCTCCCCCCCAACCCCCATAGCCGACCCGTGATTCCACTGGGTGTCACATGTGTTCTTGATTCGAACCCATTTCCATGTTGTTAATATTTGCAATTGAGTTTCGTTTAGAGTCTCTCCTCTGTCATGTCCCCTCAACCGCTGTAGTCAGGCAGTTGCTTTTCCTCAGTGTTTCTACTCCCACAGTTTGTCCTCTGCTTATGGATAGTGTTTTTTCTCCTAGATTCCTGCAGATTGTTCAGGGACATTACACTGCCACTAATGGAGAAGTCCATTACGTTCAATTATACCACAGTGTATTTGTCTCTGTGTACAATGTTCTCCTGGTTCTGCTCCTCTCGCTCTGCATCACTTCCTGGAGGTTGTTCCAGTCTCCATGAAATTCCTCCACTTTATTATTCCTTTTAGCATAATAATATTCCATCACCAACATATACCACAATTTGCTCAGCCATTTCCCAATTGATGGGCATCCCCTTGTTTTCCAGTTTTTGGCCACCACAAAGAGCGTAGCTATGAAAATTTTTGTACAAGTCTTTTTGTCCATTATCTCTTTGGGGTACAGACCCAGCAGTGCTATGGCTGGATCAAAGGGTAGACATTCTTTTGTCGCCCTTTGGGCATAGTTCCAAATTGCCCTCCAGAATGGTTGGATCAGTTCACAACTCCACCAGCAATGAATTAATGTCCCTACTTTGCCACATCCCCTCCAGCATTCATTACTTTCCTTTGCTATCATGCTAGCCAGTCTGCTTGGTGTGAGGTGATACCTCAGAGTTGTTTTGATTTGCATCTCTCTGATTATAAGAGATTTAGAACACTTCTTCATGTGCTTATTAATAGTTTTGATTTCTTTATCTGAGAACTGCCTATCCATGTCCCTTGCCCATTTATCAATTGGAGAATGGCTTGATTTATTTTACAATTGATTTAGCTCTTTATAAATTTGAGTAATTAAACCTTTGTCAGAGGCTTCTGTGAAGATTTTTTCCCAATTTGTTGTTTCCCTTCTGATTTTAGTTACATTGGTTTTGTTTGTACAAAAGCTTTTTAATTTGATGTAGTCAAAATTATTTATTTTACATTTTGTGATTCTTTCTATGTCTTGCTTGGTTTTAAAGTCTTTCCCCTCCCAAAGGTCTGACATGTATACTATTCTGTGTTTACCCAATTTACTTATGGTTTCCTTCTTTATGTTCAAGTCATTCACCCATTTTGAATTTATCTTGGTGTAGGGTGTGAGGTGTTGATCTATTCCTAATCTCTCCCATACTGTCTTCCAATTTTCCCAGCAGTTTTTATCTAATAGTGGATTTTTGTCCCAAAATCTGGGATCTTTGGGTTTATCGTATACTGTCTTGCTGAGGTTGCTTTCCCCGAGTCTATTCCACTGATCTTCCTTTTTGTTTCTTAGCCAGTACCAAATTGTTTTGATGACTGCTGCTTTGTAATATAGTTTGAGGTCTGGGATTGCAAGGCCCCCATCATATGTGTTTTTTTTTCATTATTTCACTGGATATCCTTGATCTTTTGTTATTCCAAATGAATTTTGTTATGTTTTTTTCTAAATCAGTAAAGAAATATTTTGGGAGTTCAATGGGTATGGCACTAAATAGATAAATAAGTTTGGGTAGGATGGTCATTTTTATTATATTGGCTCATCCTATCCATGAGCAGTTAATGTTTTTCCAATTATTAAAGTCTAGTTTTAGTTGTGTGGAGAGTGTTTTGTAGTTGTGTTCATATAGTTCCTGTGTTTGTCTCGGGAGATAGATTCCTAGGTATTTTATTTTGTCTAAGGTGATTTTGAATGGGATTTCTCTTTCTAGTTTTTGCTGCTGAGCTGTGTTGGAGATGTATAGAAATACTGATGACTTATGTGGGTTTATTTTGTATCCTGCAACTTTGCTAAAGTTGTTGATTATTTCAATTAGCTTTTTGGTTGAAGCTCTAGGATTCTTTAAGTAGACCATCATGTCATCTGCAAAGAGTGATAACTTGGTCTCCTCCTTGCCTATTTTGATGCCTTCAATTTCTTTTTCTTCTCTAATTGCTACTGCTAGTGTTTCTAGTACAATGTCAAATAGTAGAGGTGATAATGGGCATCCTTGTTTCACTCCTGATCTTATTGGGAATGCATCTAGTTTATCCCCATTGCAGATGATATTAGTAGATGATTTTAGATATATACTGTTTATTATTTTTAGGAACGACCCTTCTATTCCTATGCTTTCTAGTGTTTTTAATAGGAATGGGTGTTGTATTTTATCAAAGGCTTTTTCTGTGTCTATTGAGATAATCATGTGATTCTTGTTGGTTTGTTTGTTGATGTGGTCAATTATGTGGATGGTCTTCCTAATATTGAACCAGCCCTGCATCCCTGGTATAAATCCTACTTGATCATGGTGGATGAACCTTCTGATCACTTGCTGGAGTCTTTTTGCTAGTATCCTATTTAAGATTTTTGCATCTATATTCATTAGGGAGATTGGTCTATAGTTTTCTTTCTCTGTTTTTGACCTGCCTGGTTTTGGAATAAGTACCATGTTTGTGTCATAAAAGGAGTTTGGTAGAACTCCCTCTTTGCTTATTATGTCAAATAATTTGTATAGTATTGGGATTAACTGTTCTCTGAATGTTTGATAGAATTCACTGGTGAATCCATCAGGCCCTAGGGATTTTTTCTTAGGAAGTTCTTTGATGGCTTGTTGGATTTCATTTTCTGATATGGGATTATTTAAGAATTCTATTTCCTCTTCTGTTAGTCTAGGCAGTTTGTATTTTTGTATATATTCATCCATATCACCTAAGTTGGTGTATTTATTGCCATGTAATTGGGCAAAGTAATTTCTAATGATTGCCTTAATTTCCTCTTCATCGGAGGTGCTGTCCCTCTTTTCATCTTTGATGCTGTTAATTTGCTTTTCTTCTTTCCTTTTTTAAATTAGATTGACCAGTACTTTGTCTATTTTGTTTGTTTTTTCAAAGTACCAGCTTCTTGTCTTATTTATTAAATCAATAGTTCTATCACTTTCTATTTTATTAATTTCTCCCTTAATTTTTAGGATTTCTAGTTTGGTTTTCTGCTGGGGGGTTTTTAATTTCATTGCTTTTGAGTTTTTTATTTGCATTTCCAATTGATTGATCTCTGCTCTCCCTAGTTTGTTGATATATGCACTCAAGGATATGAATTTACCTCTGATTACCACTTTGACTGCATCCCAAAAGGTTTGAAAGGATGTCTCACCATTGTCATTTTCCTCGATAAAATTATTAATTGTTTCTATGATTTCTTCTCTAACTAAACGATTTTGGAGTATCATATTGTTTAATTTCCAATTAGTTTTTGATTTGGTTTTCCATGTACTTTTAATGATCATTATTTTTATTGCCTTGTGATCTGAGAAGGCTGCATTCATTATTTCTGATTTTCTGCATTTGTGTGCTATGTTTCTGCGACCTAATGTATGGTCAATTTTTGTGAATGTGCCATGTGGTGCTGAGAAGAAGGTGTATTCCTTTTTATCCCTATTTATTTTTCTCCATATGTCTATTAATTCTAATTTTTCTAAGATTTCATTCACTTCTTTCATCTCTTTCTTATTTATTTTTTGGTTTGATTTATCTAAATTTGATAATGGTTGGTTTAAGGCTCCCACTAATATGGTTTTACTGTCTATTTCTCCCTTCAATTCTCCTAGTTTCTCCATTAGAAATTTGGGTGCTATATTATTTGGTGCATACATGTTGATTAGTGATATTTCCTCATTATCTAAAGTCCCTTTTAACAAAATATAATTACCTTCCCTATCCCTTTTGATCAGGTCTATTTTTGCTTTGGCTTTATCAGATATGATTACCACTCCTGCCTTCTTTCTGTCAGTTGAGGCCCAGAAGGTCTTACTCTATCCTTTAATTCTGACCTTGTGGGTGCCAGCCCGACTCATGTGTGTTTCTTGAAGACAACATATGGTAGAGTTTTGGATTCTAATCCATTCTGCTATTCGTCTACGTTTTATGGGTGAGTTCATCTCATTCATGTTCAAAGTTATGACTGTCATTTGTGGACTCTCTGGCATTTGGATATCCTTCCCTAATTCTAACCTTTTCTTCTTTGGCTCTACCTTTTAGGCCAGTGATTTACTTTAAATTGGTCCCCCTTGTCCCCTCCCTTGATATGTTTCCCTTTTTAGTCTCTCCCTTTTTGTTCCCTCCCCTTCCCCCCACTCTCTTTCCCTCCCCTTTAGTTTTCCATCTTCCCCTCCCCCCCTTGGTTTTCCCTTCTCCCTACCCTTGTTGGGTAAGATAGAATTCAAGATCCCAATGGATCTGGATGTTCTTCCCTCTCAGAGTTGATTTCCCTGAGAGTAAGGTTTAAGTAAAAATTCTCTTCCTCTCCTTCTTATAGGAGTTTTCTTCCCTTCCCCTTCCCATGTGAATCTTTGTGTGAGAAAGATTATTCTATTTGGTCTTTCTTTTCCCCCTATTTACACATTACATTCTCCCCACGTGTTAGTATACATAGATTGATATAAATGTAGTCCTTATAGAAGAGAGTTTGAGTAAAAGAAGAAGATAACATTTTTTTCCTTTTCCCTTTCCTTCATATTTACCTTTTCAGGTATTCCATGCTCTTTGATTTTCGATATCGAACTTTCCACAGAGCTCTGGTCTTTTCATTGCAAGAAGTTGGAAATCTTCTATTTTGTTGAATGCCCATACTTTCCCTTGGAAGTATATAGTCAGTTTTGCTGGATAGCTGATTCTTGGTTGAAGACCCAGCTCTCTTGCCTTTCTGAAGATCATATTCCATGCCTTATGATCATTTAGAGTAGAACTTGCAAGGTCTTGTGTGACCCTGATTGGCATTCCTTTATATCTAAATTGTCTTTTTCTGGCTTCTTGTGGGATTTTTTCTTTTGTTTGAGAGTTTTGGAATTTGGCAATTACATTCCTGGGAGTTGTCTTTTGGGGGTTTAGTGTAGAGGGTGTTCTGTGAGCTCTGTCAGTGGCTGTATTACCCCCTTGTTCTAGAATCTCTGGGCAATTTTCTTTGATTATCTCTTGTATTACGATGTCAAGTTTGGTGTTTATTTCTGGCTTTTCTGGAAGTCCAATTATTCTTAAATTATCTCTTCTCCCTCTATTTTCCAAATCTGTCACTTTGTCAGTGAGATATTTTATGTTCTCTTCTAATTTCTTGGTCTTTTGGTTTTGCTTTATTAGTTCTTGCTTTAAAGCCTGGTTTTCTTTTACAGTTTGGTCAAACTGGTTTTGTAGATGCGTGAATTTCTTTTGCATTATTTCCCACTTTTCCTCCCAGAAGGCTTCCATCTTTTTGCTCATTTCAGATTCAAATTCTTCATGGGTTTATGGAGAGTTTCCATTTCCTTTGGAAGGTATTGGAGCATTTGCTTGTGTTTCCTCTCCTATCTCCTCTGTGTTTTGTATTTTTGCTCCATAAAATGTGTCCAAAGTCACCCCCTTCTTCTTGTTTCTTTTGGAATTTTGGGGCTTTTGTGCTTCTGTGTAGTTTGCCATCTCTATCTGAGTGGGGAGGATTAGCTTTTCTTATCTCTGTCTGGTGTTCAGAGGTTTTAGCCCTAGGCAGATTGTCTGTTCTATACAGTTGTTATTCTGTCTTCCCGGGGATCCAGGAATTGCTGTTGTGTCCCTGTTACTGCCCTCCTCTCCTTGGTACCCTCCTGATGCTTCTCCATTGCCTTATTTCCACGTACGCTCTGAGCCTAGCTTGGCCCTTGTTCCTGTGCCTTAGCTGGTCAGCTGCAGCACTCTGCGGGGGGAGGGTCCGCGGCTTCTTGGAGCTCCGAGGGCTCCTAATGAGATTAGCTTTCCCTGGGTTGAATTTAGTATGCCTTGAGGCAGGGACTTTTTTCGTGAGACTCCAATGGAAGGATCCAGCCAGGGGGTTACAAGCTTACCCCTCTCTCTTTGTTTCCCTGCTGTCTGGGTGCCCCCTCGACTGGGTCAGGTTGTTTTCAGGAGGTGGCCTTCAGAATAGCCGGCTTCCGAGGCCCGTTTGCCAGCCTTGAGGGTTGCTGTTGTTCCAGATGACCCTGCTCTCTGAGGGGGAGGGGCCGTGGCTTCCCGGAGCTCAGAGGGCTCCTCCCAGGAGGTTATGAGCTCCCCCATCTCTCTCTGTTTCCCTGCTGTCTGGGTGCCCCCTCGACTGGGTCAGGTTGTTTTCAGGAAGCGGCCTTCAGAATAGCATTCCGTGGGCCTCTGAGGTTGCCTCTGCTGCCTCGGACTCAGACTCAGCTCTCTGGGTTGGGGGAGATGGGTCTTAGGACCTAACTTCTGCCTACCCCTTAGGTCCGAGTAGTCTCAGGTTCTGGCTTTTGGGGGGGGGCATACCTTTTGATTCAGGTCCAGGTCCAGGAGGAGGACTCCCGGGGTCTATGTTGTTGATCATTTTGAATTTTGGTGTCCTAGGAGCATTCGGTTTCAGATCAGTAAGTAAGGGTTTCAGGAGATCTGGACTTTAGCTTTCTCTAAGCCACCATCTTGACTGGAAGTCCCAAACAATACATTTAAAATAAAAAAAGAATTAAAACCACACACAGATCAGCAAAATCAAACAATACATAAAAAGAACAATATAAATAGTTTTCCTCATCCATATGTTCCAACTTCTGTAAAGAATAAGGAGTTTTCTTATCCTGTCTCTTCTTTAGGAAAATGCTCAAATCACTTAAATTTCTATTTACACTGTTGCTACCATTGACTAGATTTTTTTTTTTGGTTCTGCTTATTTCCTTTCACCTTGTTTTACTTCATTTCATTAAAATATCCATACCCTTTGACTTAAAGATTCCATTGTTGGGCACATATTCCTCATAGAGGTCAATATCAAATAGGAAAACCCCATACATGCCAAAATTTTTGTAGTAGCATTTTCTATAGCAGTAATGAACTTGTAATTAAAGCCAATTGACTTGAGGAATGACTAAATGAACTGTGGTATGTGAAGGTTAGGGAATATTGCTGTTCTTTGGGAAACGATGAATGGAATGGCTACTGAGATGCATGGGAAGAATCATATTTACTGATACAATATGAAATAAGCAGAATCAGGAAATTATATATTTTGAATGTGTTTTCCAATGTTTAGAACTTTGTATGTTCTTATAGCCAATGTAGAAACAATGTTTGAAAATATATATTTAGTGGTTACAATCATGTCTGATTCTTGATGACCTCACTTGAGGTTTCCTTAGCATAGGTACTGGGAGTATATGCCATTTCCTTCTCTAATATATTTTACAGATGAGGAAACTGAGGAAAGTAGGAAAAGCTTCACAGGGAGGCCTTGGAATACAACTCAAAAAGGTGGTGCAGGGTAAAGAAACTTTCTGACCCCAGCTTCAGTCAGCCTCCCTTTTAAGTTGCATTCAAAATTCTATTCATTTGTATCTTTAACTAAGAGGAGAGAATTTTATATTTCTTGGAATAGGCATGAAAAAATCTGGTAAAATTTCCATTGGTTTATAGAATTCTGATTTCTCTTCCTGAGGGAACAGAATCAGCATGAAAATGTTTCTTTTTTTAAAAAACACCATCGTAATAGTTGATGGCCTGGTAGTTTCATTATTGTAGCGACTGCTTATTGATGCTTATTGAAATCTCTCCATGTGTTCTAGTCCTTGCTGATACCTGTCCAGGTATTCTCACAAATTCCCCAGAGAAAATCTATCTACCATGCAGGAGGATGTTCTGGTTCTTTTCACATACATAAGGTTTTTATAAGCACTGTAACTGTTCACCAGTTATCTCTCATTCTTGCTTCATGATTGGCCCACCTTCTTTTCTCTAATGATGGAATCACTCACAAACCATCATTGGTAATATTTTGCAGGGCTTAAACCTACCATACCTCTTTCCATTGTTTTTTGGTTTATTTGTAATTTCCACTCCCTCCAAGTTTGTGGTGATTCTCAATCATATATTATCACCTGGAGCCTATTGATGTTAAAGAGATGAGATTTTGCTCTGGGGTGCAGTTTGGGATTATTGGAAATACTATGTGAATTTCCCAAGTGCAATTTAGCCCGATCTCCTTAATTCCTTGTTCTCTTTGTTGTCCATTAACAACAGTCCTTGGTGTAAAAAAGTAGCATAGTGAATGGAATGCTGCATTTAGAATCAGGAAGACATGAATTAAAATCCAACTTAAGACATTCACTAGTTGTGTGGCCCAAATGAGTTCATTTAAACTGTTTGTCTGAGTTTCCTTAACTGTAAACTTTGCTGATCAGTTGCATCTGACTTTTTGTGACCCCATTTGGGATTTTCTTGGCAAAGATGCTGGAGTGATTTGCCATTTCCTTATCCAGCTTATTTTACAGATGAGGAAACTGAGACAAATAGAGTTAAATGACCTGTGTGGAGTCACACAGTCACACACAGTTAGTGTCTGAGGCTACATTTAAACTCAGCAAGATGAATTTTCCTGAGTCCAGGCACTACTCTTTATTGACTATGCCACCTAGCTGCCTAACTGTAAAATAGAGGCAATAGCACCAATCTTGAGGGATTGTTGTATTAAATAAAGTGTTCATCATAGAACCTGGCACATAGCAGATGCTTTATAAATCTTTCCTTCATTCCTTCCTCCATTCCTTTATTCCTTTGTTCACTTGTTTGGTTTATTTGTTTGCTTGTTCATTGTTTGTTCCTTTCATCCTTTCTTCCTTCCCTCCCCAATTGGTTAATGTACTTCCCAATTGATGGGTATTTTAACTTTTCCTTTGTTTCTAGTTCTTTGCTTACCACAAGATGCATTTCTAATTAGGGGTGTCTAAGAGATATGCTGGATAGAACATAGGACCTGAATTTAAGATATGAGTTCAAATTCTGCCTCTGGCATTTAGTAGCTGTGTGACCCTGGTCAAATCTTTTAACTCTTGTCTGTCTGGTTTTCTTCATCCAGAAAATGGGGACAATAACAGCACTTACCTTTGAAGGTTCTCATAAGGATCAAATGAGATAATAGTTATAGAGTGCTTGACAAACCTTAAATCATAATAAAAATTTTAGTGTTGTTATTAGCTATTATATAGTTACTTTGAAAAGGAATAAATAAGAGAGACAGTGGGATATTATGTTCTGTATACTTCTTAGTGGTATGACTATAAAGATGTAGTTTGTTATAGAAAATACTTACATATGTATATGCATATTCGAGTGTGTGATTTTAGATTTATATTGGAAAGACCCTTTAAAAATCACTTAGTCCAGTCCACACACTTTATAGATGAGGAAAATCATTCCCATACAATTATATCATTTTCCCAGAGTTTTGTCCTAGTACTGCTTCTGTTACCTTGGTCTCAGATTCTTCTGGATTGCTGCTTCATTGTTTGGTTATGGTTCTCACCATCTCAAGCTTCTAGGTCTATTGAAGGTCTGGCTTGATCTAATTCCTTGTTCCTTCTGAGTGAGCCAGATTCTATCCAATAGGAGTCTTAGTTATGTGGTGTCCCATTTCCTGAACAAGTTCCCCACTGTAGGAACTGGATTCTTGATAACTTTTGTTAACTTCATTCAACTCTGGAGAGGGATTACTATTCCAGTGGATGCTGTCTTTTGCTTTTGCTGCAAGATGCCATTAATGATGATGGTAGGGAACAAAAGAGGAAGAGAAATCCCCCCTTTTGCTTGTTTTACTCTCTAAGAGGTACAAGGCAAAGAGTAAAGAGTGACCTGAATCCTTCCTCCATATCTAGTTCTCTTTTCAACTCTTTGAGTAGCTGTTTTCAATGATCTTTAGCTCATACCCAGGCTCTGCTACCAGGGGGAAGCCCATTGCCTCTATAAATCCTCAGATAACTTACTGGTCTGTTCATATGCTAACAAAACTAAGTTGGAAGGTTGTGGTACCTTTTACAAGGTACAAATGGATCAGAGTCTGAAAGATATCTATTCTTAATCACATCCCTTCTGTTCACTGCCTTTTCCTTTCTGTAATTTCATCAAGTAGGTTTGGTGGCCTAACCTGATACATACTTACATACACTGATATAATTCATGCACACATATGCCAAAAAGCTTCAGTAAAACTTAGAAATAAGTTAAAACCTCATACAATGTTAGTGTTTTACTAATTAAACTATTATTGAAAAAAGTTTTAATATGTTAGGAGGATCAAAAGCTTTTAAGATCTGTATTGAAACTGTAGCTCTCAGCTTTGAACTTGATTATATGGGAGCCCCCATAGTCAGACCCTTTAGGTCACTTAGGCACCATACCCTTATTCTTTCATTTACAGTGGTTCTTTGTAAAACACTCAGCTTGTGATACATAGAAATGTAGTATCTCCCTGGGAGAGCTAATGGAGAGCCTGGTGAACTCCAAGAGTTTGTCTACTCATTTTGTCCCCCTTATAGGTCCCTGCTATCATTTCAGAAAGGGATATTCCAAAGTATTTGGACTTCTGCTCTGAGTTCCTCATAGGATTACATGGATTCTGGAATAGGTAGCGGTCTGAGAGGGGTGAGGATAGAGATATCCATTCCATCCAGCAATGATGTAATGTAATGCATTGAATTTCTTTCAGCTTCTGATTAATTCTCTATAAAATGGGGGAAATAACAATAGTGATACCTATTTCAAAAAAAAATTTTTTTTTGTGAATGTCAAATGAAATCATTGCAAATCTTAAAATGCTGTATAGGGTGCCAGTTATTATAACTTAGAAGTCTAAATGCCAGTTTGCCTGAAAGGATGAATAAAGAACTTAAAACTATGATTGGCATGGGGACATTTTCAGGGAATCATGGGCAAGGCCATCTTCCTCTAGCCCTGCATCCTAATGGTAACCTCAGTGAGAATGATAATAAATAACATCTGACACTTAGATGCCACTACAGGGTTTTCAAAACACTTTACATGTATTTGATCTCCACAACAATCCACTGGATATTAGAATAGGGTTAATTTTATCCCCATTTTAGAGATGAGAAAACTAAGGCAAACAGTGTGACTTATGTAAGTTGACAAAAGTAGTTAAGTGCCCTGGGCAGTGTTTGAGCTCAGGTCCCCCTGATGCCAACTCTAGCACTCCCTCTGTTGTATCACCTATCTGTCTAATGATGTCAGAACTGCTAAGGGTCTTAGAGTATATGGACGGGTGCACAGAGAATACAACTTCTTCTGAAAGATGATGTAAACTAATCTCCAATGGGCTAACACTAGCTTTGCATTTGCGCCCCATTATGATTATTTTACATCATTTTTGTGTGCCTAGATGCTGGGCTGATATCTCTGCCCAACTTTCCTTTTATTCCTTTATCCCCAGTACAGGAACAAATAGAGGTAAAACAAGGAACTAATGAGGTAACAATCTTTTGATTTCAATACTCCAGGTTGTGTTAAAGTGATTGATAATGTTAGCTGATAAAAAACAGTTGTTGAGTTTACTATTAATAGCAGATATAAAAATGTCTGTATATAAACTGTGTACCAAAAAAAAAGGAAAGTGTGTAAGATAGTCATCATTTAGTTGGATAAAAGGGACTTTTAGCATTTTACAAAGTGATTTTCTGAAAATGAATTATTTCTACAATCAACTTCAACTATCTATATGTATGTATATTTATATATACATAAAAGATGCATATTCCTAGGGCAATATCCCTCAAAGGATCAAATTTGGGATAGAAAGTGGGAATGTTTATTGAATCTAAATTATGGTGGTTGTGATAATAAGTATGAGCATTTGGGGCAGTGACTTGGATTGAAGTAGTTCCACTAGAATAAATACAAATGCATATAACTTGGATTTTTTTGTGTTCTTGCCTCTGTGTAAAAATTGAAGAGGGTTTTCTTTTTGGTAAAGTGTGGTATGTGTTGGCATAGAGGGAAATACCTAGACCTTACTCTGAAAAATAGTCTCAGGGCAAATGAAGAAGAGATAACACAAACATGTCTGCATCATGCTAGAAAGAAACAACCGCCAGACATCTGCAATGAAAAGCATTTCACGCTCTGAGAAGGGGATCATTTGTAGCGTAGAATCTTAGTGCTAATATTTGTGATTTTTTTCAATATACATAAGTATATATACACGGTTTCCTTATGTAATGAGAATAATGGAAGCAATAACAAATGTCAGAGAGGACGTAATTGTGGCTGGAATGATGATTTTCTGTAGAAAAGGAGAGTGTCTGTGAGAACCCAACTCATTAGTTTGGAGCATGTCTGCTCTGGCAGTCTTCTTTATTATTATTATTTCTAGCCCTTCCTAGACTTCATTCTTTTAGATAAAAACATGCATATCAGCTTTGCAGTTTGATTGCCTTATGGGCATAAAGCTTTGCATATTTACTGCCCATGAATCATACCCATATGTGAAATCCAGTGAAGATTCAATTTTTCCTGCTAGATGCACCTCTAGCCGTTTAATTAAAATATGTATTATTAATAAAACTATATTTAAGTCATATTTTTTACAGATATGACTGAAACATTAAGTGCAAATTGTTTCATACTTTCCTAGTAATTTGCTTTTAACGGTTTGTGCCTTAATCAAGGTAACACTGGTCGAAGGTTTGTAGTGCCCAGGACTTCTAAGGGTGGAATAAAAGCTATGGAAAGAAATGATTAATGGAAAGTCATATTTGCTTTGAGAAGAGATACAGAGGTTTGTTGTACCTGGGATCTGCCATGACAAGAAAATGCAATAATAATAACGGGGAGCACAGGGAAAATATTCAGCATCTCTATTTCCATTCCCAGTTGCTACCCTGCTCATCTGAGTGAGAGCATGCTACCTCTTAGAGCCAAAACTGTATTTAAGCCTGGCTCTCTGCCTTTAGATGTCACAGTTGTTCTTCCAGTGACTGCCCCTGTTCAGCTTGGTGCTTTCCAAAATCTTGTAATTCTCCAGAAATCATTTATATTTAGCAATACTGATTAGAGATGCTGTAGTTCACTTGCATAACTCTTGGTGAGGGATCAGTACAAAAGAGCATTCTGGAAATGAAAACATGAAACAAGAATTACAGCAAAGTTATTTTTTTAGGCACTGTGTTAGCACGACTTAGTAATTTAGAAATGGTATGGTAGAGAGAGTGCTGGACTAGAAATAAGGGGACCTAGGTTTTAATCCTCACCCTGCCATTTGCTAGCTATGGAAACTTGGAAAAGTACCTCTCAGACCCTCAGTTTCCCATTTGTACAATAGGGAAAACAATACTTTTCTTGCTGACTTTGTAAGGTAGCAAAAAGAACATTGGCTTTGGAGACAGATGACCTGAATTAAAAAATATCTTCCTCCACTTGCTACCTGTATGGTTTTTTGTTAGTCAATAAACCAATATGGGTTCCAGTACCCTTGTTTGAAGAATGTTCATTGGAGCTGGATTAGATGTTCCCTAAGGTGCTTTTCTACATCTAAAGTCTATGATTCTATAATCTAAAGAGTTATTGAAATAAAAATGCTAATTGACTGCCTGGAATAATGTATGTGATAAATCTTGATAATATTTAAAGCACTATAGAAATGTAAAAGAATAATGGGTCCAGATTTTGGTATAGAAAAGATGGCAGTGCCACTAGAGAAGAGGAAGGAAAAAGGAAGAATAAAGGTCTAATATAAATGAAAGGGTATATAATTCATTTAGTTCTCAGTGATTGCAAATTTGGATGTCTATGCTTGAATTTTCCAAGTAAAACCCAATTTGTGTTTTTGCACAGTGAGCCTCAACTGCTAGCAAAGTTTTACTGTGGTTAGCAAAAGACCCTCATAACTCTTGACATTCTTTTTAATTTTGAGTTACTGATTCTTTTCATCCTTCCAAACCTCCCTCCCTCACTTCATCCTTCACCTCCTCCTTTCCTGAGACAATAGGCAATCTGATATAGCTAGTGCAATCAGATAGCGCAATCAGACCCTCATAACTCTCAACCTTACCTCAATGGATGATTTTTGGAATAGCATTTATATAGGCTGTAATTTACTTCATAACTTTGCTTTCCAAATCCAGTTAAGTGACCAGAAACTTTGTCTTTTAAAAATATGATCTGCATCATAATTTGGAGATGTTTTGCTCCCCTTTCACTTCTGTTTTTCTCTCTTCTTATCAAGAAAATGAACTTCTCTTTTGACTGAAGATCTTATAGGAGCTCATTAGTCTGAGTAAGGCATGAGAGAAACTTAGAAGAACCTAGGGACAGTAGGAAAAAAAATTTATATCCCTTCAGAGGATCTTAGCTGAACAGGATCTAGTTAGGGCTCTCACAAGTGAAGTATAAGGGTCAGAGAAAAACCACATGCCATAATGAAAAAAAAAGGAAATGAAAGATATGGCCACCAAGCAAGAGGAAAGAAATTGGGATTTCTGATTGAGAGAAGAGAAGGTTGAGAAGAGACAATACTTGATTTTAAGTAGACCAGACTTCCATAAAGAAAATCACAATCAGCTGTTTTTCCTCTCTACTAAGCAGAAGAATCTTGGAGTTTTGGAGTGAGGAAGATCTGGGTGCAAGGTCTGCCTCTGAAACACACTGACCATATAACCCTGGGGAAATCACCTAACTTCTTGGTACCTTGGTCAGCTCTCCTAAGGTTCAAGTTGTAGTACAATGGCTGAGCCACATTGGTTGAAGGATGGTTCTCACTGGGAGTTTCCCATAGCAATGAAATTACTCCCTCCTATCCCTAAGGTGGAAAATAAGTTACAAACTAATTCTATATAATCTGGGTATTTAAAAATACTGGGCAGTTTTAAAATAACAGTTTAAAGCTGTGTGAAGACTTTTAGCACTTGTCCCCCATGATATAACATGTTATACATTTTCTGTGCATATATACATATGTGCAATACTTACACAATACATATATATATGTGTATATATATATATATATATATATATATATATATATATATATGAAATAGTCAAAGAAAACACTTTGATCATTTTAAATTGGAGGGGATGGTTATCTTCCTAATTTACCCTTTAAATATGTACTGGATAAGCTATATATCAAATCCTTTCAGAATCAGCTGGGTAGGTAATGCTGTTATTTATGATGTAAGATTATACAAATCAATTTTAGAGTTTTGCTACTAGTGATAGTGTAAAAATACAAAAATATTAATGTCATACCAACAAAAAGTGAAAAGTATACACAGGTAGTCTTCAAATTTTCAACACATCTGTCCACAAAGTGATTTTCTATAAACTAAATCCATTATCCCCAGGGACTTCCTCAACAAAGAAGCAATATTTTCCTAGGGAAATTATCCCTCAGAAAGTGGATTTTTGATAGGAAGTGGCAGACAGATTTCATCAAACCAAGTTTATGGTAGATATCATATTAATAAAAATACTTTTGCAATAGCTTATAACTCGAGAATGTTTTTTGATGCTAATAACTTCCACATTTGCTACCTTTTTTGGGATTATTCCCTTATGTGGTCTAGCCCAGTGTTGTTCTGGCAAGAAGGTCCAAGGCCTAAAATCCTAAAACTGACATTTACTGACATGAAACCCACCTCAACTCATTGGCAATTAATGCTCCAAAGATATGTCAGGGTATTAAAAATTGATAAAGGAAGGAGGCAGATAGAGAAGACAAAGAAGTAGAAAACTTCCTTCTTCTCAGGTACATTCCTTCTTCCTTTCCTTCATTGGTAGCCCCCACTCCCTAAATCTGAACATTTCCCTAGAACTTGAGAGGCAGTTAGGTCATGGATATAGAAATGGTTTTGAAAAATTTAAGTGTCTACTATGTATCAGGCACTGTGCTAAGCTAAAAAGATCTGGACTCTAATCTACCTCAGGTACTTACTGGTCTAGGCAAGTTACTTAATCTCTCTGTGTCTGAGTTTTCTCATCTATAAAACCAAAGGACTTGACTCAATATCTCTTCCATCAAAATCTCTTCCAGATCCAAATCTTTGAACCTAAGAGAATTGACTCCCAAAGCATTCTGACAATTGCCATAATTTTCTTCTCCTCTTTGCAGATTTGGGCTTATTTCTATTTCCTCTCTGCAGTTTAGTTCAACACAAATGATATCCTAGGATTGTAACCTTGAAGGGTTCTTTGAGATCTCTTTGTTAACTCCTTTATTTTATAAATGAGGAAAATTTATAAATGAGAGTGCTATGACTCCAAATTTAGTCTTTTTATTGCATTCCCCTGGGAGGGGAGGTCTTTTTTTTAAACTTCTTATTACGTATGAGTTGCTTCATCTTCTTTCTGATGCAGCTTTTCTTCATCCATATATTTTAGAAAAACTAAATCGAGATAGTAGTTAATATCTGTGTAAAAACATTCAGCACACCTTTGAACACTGGACCTGACTAGATTCACATATTTTTCTGTTTTAAAATAAATTAACTTATGAGAATTCTTTGCCTTTTTTCCCTAGAAGGAGGACCAAATCCTTGAAAAATCAGTTTTCTAAAGGGTTATTTTTGACTTGTTAAGGCTGTAATTAGAGAGCCCAGTTTGACACCATCACTGTTGCTAAGAGTTTCTATCCTCCAGGGGCTATAAACTGTGTCTAGAAGAAGTAGATATTTTGAATGTTCTGTCCATTTTGTGCTGTTTAGCTAGAAATTAACATCATATTAATTTGATACATGCAAAGTAAATGAATATGCTTCTTGTATGAAAATTGCCATTTATGCAGTACAGAGATCTGCAAATAAAGTTGGAAAAGGGAGAATGGAACAGCTTTGTGTGGTGGCAGGACACGGCAGCTCTTTCCCATTGGAATTTATGTTTGCTGATATGTTGACAGTACCCAAAACCCTCTGGATTAAATCCTTACTCATTGCTTCATACTGCACACAGGTGTGACAAATAAATCAGAAATTTCAGCACAGCACCTCTTTTTCTCCTTTTGGTTCCCCATCTTGGTTTCAAGCTGCTGTCACTAATGATGGAAACTGCATCAAGCCTCCTGGTACCATCAGGATGTGGATTAGTTTCCTTCTCCTAGCCAGGGAGCTATTTAGGCTTCTGTCAAAATCAAAACAAGTTTTGGATCTGTCCTAATGCTCAGAAGCTTCTGAGCTGATACTAGGCAAGAGCAGATTTATAGTAAACTTGCAACAGGGCCAATTCAAACCCAAAGAGAGCCTCAGAGAGAGCCCTGCAAGTCTAGGAAGGGAGTCTTGAGAGCCCCCCAAAGTACTGAACCATCAATACAGCAAGATGAAAAGCAAAAAAGGAAATGCTAGATCCCTGAGTCCAGCCCTGAAGGATGCCAGGGTGGCTGTGTACTCATAGCCATGCTTTAGTTAGCATTTATGGAGTGCCTTTCATCAGGAGCCTCAGGAGACAGAGAATTCCACTAGCACCACAGAGCAGCCCAGCCTCTTCGCAGAGCACTTTGAACTAAAATTAACCATACACCCAAGCCCCTCGATGTTCTAGAAAACAAACAAAGCAAACTCTGGGGATCTTATTGATTATATCCCTGCCTCCAAATGTAGGAATGTGTGTGTGTGTGTGTGTGTGTGTGTGTGTGTGTGTGTGTGTGTGTTCAGTCGTGTGTTGATGCCACAGTGCCTGCCATGTGATTGGTACTGAATATATGCAAGCTGCTTGATGTGTGGTATATCCAGATGTGAGTCTGTAGGGTATGGAATTGCTTGCTTTGTATGGACAGATATACAAGTATTTGTATGTATCATGGTTATTATATAGAGTATGTGTATACATAAGTGTATTACCTATATATGTGTATTACATATGTGAGATATAGATGTGTATTACACATGTTTTGTAAGGAAACTCAGACAGCAATGACAGTGTATTGCACTGAAAAGCACAATGAATCCGGGATTAGGGGATTTGGGTTCAGATCTTACCCCTGACATTTACTAACTAGGCAAGCCTGTGCAGACGATGTCCCTTCCTATGGACTCAGTTTCCCCATATGCAAAATGAGTACTAGATGATCTCTGATTTCTCTTACAGCTCTAAATCTATGATTTTATGACTTTCAAAATAAGTCCATGAGTCAGAGTCAACATACTCTGCACAAATTCAAAAATACCTTAAATAAATGTGATTACTCAAAATATTAGACTTTCAGATATATTTGATTTTATACAGGGGAAGCCAAATAAGAAAAAACCAGGAGATATATTAGTATGGAATGAATGACCTATTGGAGGACTTTTTGTCATATGAGTTGTTAATAATAATTAAAATTTGTTAAACTGATAATTGTTATTATTAACATAGTTAAAATTATCATTAAAAATGATAGTACTAGAAGATACCTTTGTGTAAAACTTGGACTCTGAAAACATGGATGGTTTGTAAGAAATTTCCCCTGTGCACAACATTTATTTTGAGGTCAAGGATATCCCAAGAGGAACTTGTACCTAAAAAGTGACTGATTTTCATTAAGTAAAATCTTGTTGTTTTTTTAAAAGTAAAATTAGGGCTATGGATCATCTTTAGTATTTTTGTAGCAGCTTCATGTTACATAAAAATGTCATATAAATTGTCAACTAATATAGAAAGATGAATTGTTGCTATTCTTTAATTAAGGGGGCAATAAAGACTAAGAATATGGCAAGAGATCCATATATGATACTTTTCTCACAGCAACTTTATGAGATATGCATTGCAAATATTATTGTCCCTACTTTGAGCAAATAGGGTATAAGAGAACTGGTAAATTTTTGAAGATGGAAGTGACTTCAGAGATTGTTTAGTCTAATATCTGCATTTTATAGATGAGGAAACAAGTTCAGATAAGCTAAATAACTTCTTCATGTTTATAAAAGCAGTCAGTAGCTAAAGGTTGAATAAAACTTCACTTCCCTGTCTCTTAGCCCAGATCCCATTCTAGATCAGCTTTTCCCAACCTTATGAAGATAAGAGCTTTGCCCTAGGGCACTAGCATGAAGAATGAATCCTTCATAGGTTTCAGGCTATTTCCTTGAGAAGGTATGCTTCCACACTTTTGCAGTTGTTGTTCATCCTTCATTTTCGAGGAAGACCAATGTTACCGCAAATAAGTGATGTCTTGAAATGCACATGAATTGGATTTAAGTAAGGCAGAGCTGCACAAATCAACAGTCTCACTCTTTCTTCCAAAATTCAGTAGAAAGACAAAAGTCAGGATGATTAATGACAACCCTGAGATGCAGTGGGTGCCCTTGTCATCTTTGATGTCTGACTAAGCTATGAGCTTGGACTTGCTTCAACTTCCTTCATCAAAACTATAAAAGATTTTCTGGGGGATGTCACCCTCTTCTGACTCCCACTATCCCATTACCACATCAGACTATCCTCTATACTAGTTGGGAAGGACTACAAAAGCTATCTAATCTATTCTCTCAGTTCCTTCATTTTAGGGATAAAGAATCTTAGACTCACAAGGTCGAAGTGTCCAAGGTTAATTGGGTAATAAATGTTAAAGGTGAGATTTGAACCTAGGTCCTCTGAACTACAAAGCTATTCTCTTTTCACTTTAATTGAGAAAATACATGATGGAAAAAAAAACTGTGAATTCAGAAATGCTTTGAAATAACCTTGTATTTTATTATTCACAAGAGCATCTATGTACTTTTGAAAAATAGTGAAACATACATGTGTAAGATACATTATTTATTTAGTTTACAGAATGTTTGCTTATTATAGTGAATCTTAACTGCATTTTTGGTTAGAGCTAAATAAAGATCAAGTAGGTAATGTTTACTATGCACATGGACTCACAGAATCCTTACAGCAGTTTCACAGCTCCCTAGGTTGATAATCATGATCCTTCACCAGGCTGTCTCCACTGCATTCACGCCTTGACTTATCTTATGGTCAATCTTAATCATGACCTTAATCATATGATCTCTTAGTCACAGTTCCTTATTTTTCTGATCCCAGAAAATGAGAAAACTGTTTGTCCAGGAATATTGTGAGGACCAGGGTACCATCTTTATAAAGGGTCATAAAATCCTTGAAGTAAAGCTTTTCAAGGGCTAGTGCTGCTTTTAACTAGATCAACAGTTCTATCATTGAATGGTATGATCCAGTATCAAAAGCTCAAATTAAAACTAGAAAGAGCTACAGTTAGGGAAATAATAGCCAAAGAATCAGCTCATCACAGCAACTGGCTGCCACTTTACATAGCTAATTATTTATGGACCTTGGTGTATTACCTAAATACTGTTTTTGCAATTTTAGGTCCTACCAACAAAAGTGGGAGCAAATGGCCTGGCTACTTTCAGATTTTCTTCAAGTAGATGGCCAAGACAGACCGAGGGGAGTCTCTGTGAGTTAGGGCTTCACAAAACACATAATACTCAGCTGAAAAAACTGAAGACCATCCCCAACTGTTCTATAAGAGAAGAAAATGGGTTATATGAGCCCTTTCAATAAAAAGATATTAAAAATGACATTCTAGCAATCGATTGCCCTGCTTGCATTATTTTACTTTATCAGCAACTCACCTTTCTACCGAGTTTTGCCTGAAATGGTTTGTTTCTGTCCACTCAAAGCCACTCAGAAAGGCTTTTCAGAAACCATTGGCTGGAGAGACAACGAAATATCCTCTGCTCTGTAGGAGCTCAGGACCTCCTACCAAGTGAAATTGGTGCTACACAGCTTAAGGGAATAGCAAGCAAGGAAGAAGGGCTTTCCTTTTGTTTGTCTGTTTGTTTGTTTACCCTTTGAGTCCTGGGCAGAACAGATTTAGAAGAACCATTTATGGATATCCTCTTGAACTGAAACCAAAATTCTAAAACATTTTTTAATTTTCCTCCTCCTTCCTCTCCTCAAAAGACATAATGATGAAAGCACAAAGTTTAAAAAAGCAAAACAAACCAAAAACTCTGTTATAATCCATCACCCAATACCACTCTCTGTTTAAACTTGGGCATCTTTACAGATCCCTTTTACCAATAATACTAAAAATATTCCTCTCCATTCCCTTTCTCCATTTTAAATGCAATGTCTTCTCTTAATTTTAATGTGAGAAGGATGTTGAGATCAATAAGTCATTTTATCTTTAACAATCGATTAATGTACTTATTAAACCCCTAGTCACTGGGTATGTACTCTGGAGTTAAAAACTCAAAAATGAAATCTCTTCAGTCATCAAGAATCTTACATTCAATCAAGCATGTATACATATGTGTACAAAGTATATTCAAGGAACATAAAAAGTAATTTCAGAGGAGGAAGGAATGATCTCATATTAGTCAAAGTATATGATTAATAACCTGCCACTGAACCCAGAGGGCAGGTATACTATGCCCAATCTCTTCTCCATTAGGAGGTCCATTTACTCTGGACTCGTGCATGTGGTACATGCTGGGTTAAATCCTGAGGGAACCCGATTTTTAATGAGAGGACAACATCTGGTGTCCTTTTATCCATGTTCTTTGACTTAGTATGCCCCTTTTTTGATAAAGACAAAAGTTTATGGTGTGGCACATAAGTAGAGTCTCTCCCCAAAAGGTGAAAAGTTCCCAATAAACAATATAAATCCTACATGGTCCAGGTACTTATTACCTACATACACAAGAACATTCTGAAAGTCACAGACTCACAGTACACTTTGACAACAATGGAAGAGATCCTAATGTTGGGAAAGAATGAAGGCAAGAAGAAAAGGGAACAGTGGAGGACAAGATGGACAAATGGTGTAATGGAAGCAAAGAACATGAGCTTGGACCAACTTTAGGAGACAGCAGAGCATTGAAAGGGCTGGTGTGCAATGGTCTATGGAGTTAGTTTTGAACCAAGAACTCTTGACTCCAGGCCTGGCTCTCTATCCACTGAGTCATCTAGCTGCCCCATATTAGATTCTTAATAAATATTTATTGACTGACATCCATCATGGAACAAATACTAGTTCACCCAAGATCAAGAGAGAACATACACAAAAGTATCTCACAGTTGATTTTCATTCTAATATTGCTTTTGCAGTATACAAAGTTCTTTTGGTTTTGCTCACTTCCCTTTGCATCAGCACACAGCAGTTTTCTCAAGCTTTCTGAAACTATCTTGTTCATCATTTCTTATGCTACAGTAGCATTCCCTCACAATCATAAACCACAACTTGTTCAGTCATTCCCCAGTTGATGGGCATCCCCTCAATTTCTAGTTCTTTGTCACCACAAAAAGAGTTGCTATAAATATTTTTGTACCTAGGGATCCCTTTCTTTTTAAAAAAATCTCTTTAAGAAACAGCCCGAGTCTCTATATTGCTGAGTCAAGGGTATGCACAATTTTATAGAAATTTGGGCAGAGTTCCAAATTATTGAAAGAGCCCTTGACTTAGAGTAAAAAAAATTAGTTGTAAAATCCTGCTTCTGGCTATCACTAGTTTTGTGCACCTGGACACATTACCTTCTATGAGCCTTAATATTCATGTCTACAAAATGGGGATAAATAGAACCCTGACATCATAGTGATGGTATGAAAAATAAAGTAGGGAATGCATGTAAATTGATTTGTAGGCTCTAAAACTCTTCATAGAGTTTTCTGTTCTATTGTTATTGTCCATAATTTTAATTTCATTATGGAGGGAACTTGATGGTACTGAAACTTCTTTCAGTCAGGTAGATGTGTAATTCATCAGTAAATGTTAGACTTAGAACATTGATGGGGAACTTAAAGTTAAGTGCTTTTGCCCATGGTCACAGCACTAGAATGTGATAGCAGTAGGACTGGAACCAAGGTATCCTGACTCAAAGGCTGGCCCTCTATACACAGTGCAATAATACCTTCAAATGTTGATCTTGTTCTATAGGTTAACTATTCTTTTATTTCCCTCAGCATTCAAATGGTAGGTTGTCAAGGTCTTCTCCTTTCTAGTTACCTTCCTGATGTTCTCCAGTTCATCAATGTCCTGCTTGGCCAGTTGCTACAGTGGTATGGATGGTTCAGTGGATGGAACACTGGACCTAGAGTCAGAAAGACGAGTTCAAGTCCGGTCTCAAACATTTCATGGCTGTGTGATCTTAGGCAAGTAACTTAACTGCAGTCTGCCTCAGTTTCCCCATAAGTAAAATGGGGATCATAATAACACCTCCCTCCCTAAGTGGTTGTGAGGCTACAGTGATACAAATATTCATAAAATGTTTTGAACATAATATTTGTAAAGTGCTTGCATTATGTCAATCTTACACAGGCTGAAGATAGTGCTACAGCTATATTCCATACTACAATAGGACTGTTGCCTTCCTAGTCCTGATTCATTAGACTTAATGCAGTCTAAGATGAAATTACCACTTTTTGGCTATCACATAACACTGTTTATTAATATCAAACAGTTACAATCCACTAAAATCCTTAGATAAGTGCTGGATGAGTTACTCTTTAGACATAATATAGTGAAATTAATTTTTTAATCCAAGGATAAGACCTTACATTTGCTTTTAAAACTTAAAATTAGTTCAATGTTCTGGCCTGTTAAGTTATTTATTATCCACCAGATATTTAAAAATGCTTTTCAATAGATGATGACTTGAACCAAAAATTTGTGGTCCATTTACTATTTTGATTTTTCATGAAGCAAATTAATCATTTGATCATTTTTACCTATAAAAACTACTGTTGTTATGAGTAAATGTCATGAGTATGTTACTCTGCTGTTGCTTGCCTCTACTATTGTTAGCATCCAACATTCATCTCCTGAAAAATATACTTTACCATAACTTCAATTTAAGATAATTTTATTCAGCACTTAGGCACTTGAGATAAAAAACCCCAAACAGAAAAATCCCTGACTTTGTAGGATGTGTGATGAGATATTTTACCTTGTTAATAGGAAAATTTCAAGGTTTTGTTAATATCTTTGTTTGAAAAAGTGTCACTCTATTCCGGATGGCTCCAAATTGAATAATAATAATATTTATTAAAAATTCAATTATCTTAAATAGAGTTTGGAAATATCATATAGAGAAGTTGGTGTGTATTAAGTATACGTTTGGATAGAGTAGGATAAAGTATATGACATTTCTGGTAGTTTTTTTTTCAAAGCACTATGAATTTACTGTTCATTGTCCTCGTGTTTTTTTTTCAGAAGTACTCTCACCTTATCAAATATCTATATTTCTGATTTCCTCCTCAGAAATCCTAGCTTGCATTTTTAAAAATATAATTCTATTTTGGTCCAGGACATCCTGGAAACCCAGGACTTCATTAATTTTCATATGCCAAAAATGGATTTGAAGATTTTTGGAAGTGGTTTTTTGAACATTAATCAAAAAGTACTTCCTTTTCATTCTTAGAATCTGGTTGGTTGGGTAAAAATAGTGGGTACATAAGTTTTTATTTCAAAGTTTTAATAGTGGAGGGAAAAGATAAGTTAAACAAAAGTACCCAGTGGATAAAAATTTGACTTTTTTTTGGTATTTTATGATATCTTCTTAGTAATTATAACACTTTACTGACTCACACAATAGAGTTAGCACTAGTTTAGGTGAAAGTACATTGAATTTAGGATTGAGAAAGGTTTGAGTTGCCCCTCTGATATTAGTTGCATGATTGTGGGCAAGTCACTTAATCTTTTAGCCTTGGTTTCCTTGTCAGTTAAATGAGGATGTCAATAGTTGGACTATTGAAATAATAGGGAGGGAAGTGCTCTGTAGCTCCAAAAGTGCTATATATAAATATAAGATATTATTAATGAATGTGGGTGGTTTTCCAGAGGCCTGATATCTGCTGTCAATTTGCCACTAATTCAGAATATGACCTTGGTAAAGTCACTTCACCCAATCTGAAAAATATAAAATTAATGTAATTTTCCCTCTTTTCCCACCCTTTCAAAACAAACTTGCTTATAATTTTAGAGCTTGCAGAGCCATTACAGGTCATACATTCTAGTACCACCCCCTCTCCTTTGTACAAATGAATAAACTGATTCCCAGAGATATTATTTTCCTAAGGTTACCTAAGTGATAAGTGGCAGCTCAAACTCTGGTTTCCCAATTTTAGTCTAGTGCCTTCTCCAAGGTACTAGACTACCATTCAAATGATCCCTAATATAATTTCCAGTTGCATTCATTGCTTCTAGGATTTTTCTTTCCTTTCCTTTTTTATTTTTTCTACCTGTATTTCATACCATTTCTTTGGTATAAGAAACATCCACTGAGAATGCTCCCTTTGCCAGGGAAGGGCTGTTCTTGTCCAGCCACTTAAAATCTCAAAATGTTGCTTGAGGCATTGAGAAGTGAAGTGAGAATTTGTTTGAGAGACACATAGCCAGCATGTTTAGAAAGCCCTCCATGAACCCAAGTCTTCCTCTTAGGCTAGCTCTTTATCCATATCTTTATCCATACCATGATGCCTCTCTTCCTATACAGGAATTGATCCCTATCTTTATCCTCTGGTCTCATATTGTGAAATATATTTGTTCATGAAGAACTTCGAAATATCCACAGTAAGTTGAAATACGAGTATACTCAGATAAGTACAATATCAAATCAAGCCCTGATGAGGGCAAAAGGAAGTCAATACTAGTTTGCCTTTGAGGCAGTGTCGTTCTCATTTAAATCTATGTGGAATGAAGCTCCCCCTCTGAGACACCTAGTTATGGAGATGAGCAATTGTATTTGTCTGTCAGCTATCTCTTTCAATTGACTCAAATTGCCAATAACTAGGTCAGGTGGTTGGGAAGAAGGGAAGAAGACTTGGTTGGAGAAAAATGAAAAGTGGAGAAACATTAGCTCAGTCTGTAGTATGCTGCTTCCCCCTCCTGTAAAATTACTAGTCACATTACTCAACTATTCAAATGGACCTGTGACTGCATCGCTGTAGATTTTTCTTCCAATATGGCAGACAGTAATCCATACATGCCTGTCCATACTATGAGACCCTTGTCTGTTTCCTTCTCTGAGTTAGATACTGAGGTTCACCCAAAATGTTGGAGGTCTGCTAGGATTTCAGTAGAGCACACATCCATTGGCTATGCCTCCCTCTTGCTCTAAGACATCTTTCACATTTCTTTGATAATTCCAATTACTCAAAGACTTCTTTAAAATTCCTTAACTGTTAGGTTTAGCAGCCTATTTGTACCCACCATTGCTCTCTAAGTGATACCCATTTTTAATCCTTCAGAGGTTGAATCTATGAGTGTTTCATAACTAGCATCCATGCAGAAATACCAACAAAATATGGTATAAAAAGATGACTCTTCATTTCAAGTTTAGGGTCATTGAATGACTTCTGTTTTTTCCTCTTGGGCAATTCAGCCTGCACTTCTCTTTTAATTACCAGTCCAATTTGTCATCCATTAGCTTCATAGATCCATACATATGTATATATTTAATATATGCACAAATATGTAAATGAATGAGTACAAGTTTTTATTAAGCATTTATTATATTCCAGGTCCTATAATAAATTCTAAGAATACTCCAAGCAAATAACATATACCCAGCCTTTAAGAAGTGAATATTCTAATGGAGGAAGATAAAACATTAAGGAGATATTGTTAGAAAGGGGATAGGGGGATATATGCAGTGGCATGGTTTGGAAATACCTGGGAAGTGGCATGGCCTGATTTCAGTGAAGATAATGTAAAAGTTCCCCTATAAAAGCCCTGGATCACAGGATGGAGTCTGAAATCTGGTAGGAAGCGACAGTGGATAGCCAGAAATCAGATTGTAAAGTTGAGAAAGATATATATATATATATATATTGGATGAGAAACATAACCAGTCAGAATAGTTTAGCTTGCAACATAGATAAGTTTCACTGCATATTATATTCCAAATGATATATTTATTTTTT
Source organism: Monodelphis domestica (assembly GCF_027887165.1). Lineage (NCBI taxonomy): Eukaryota > Metazoa > Chordata > Mammalia > Didelphimorphia > Didelphidae > Monodelphis > Monodelphis domestica. Next base: position 134,897,644 of record NC_077234.1, on the reverse strand, counting down.
ATTATCTTGGTTTTCCTGTGCAGATGGTAAGGCCCAACTATTCTGAGTGACTGTGGATTTCATTCAATATGTTTAAGTGTAGTGTGTTTAAAAAATCATGGGAAAAATAGGGAATGTGATTGATTAGATCTTGATTCCTTCTTAACCCAACAGGCTTTATGATTGTTTCTCTGCTTTGTATATGACTTAGCAAGCCAAACTCTGGACTCTTAATTTCTAGATGAAATAATCCCAATTCCTTTTGCCTTAACACAAAAGATCTTATTTTCCAAGTTTACAAAGTACGTATATCTGTTATTTATGACCAAACAAATGCCAGTGCTTTCTTCTCCATGAAGATTTCCCTGAACTCCTCTGCAGGTAATGATTTCTCCCTCACCTGATCTTGTTGTGTATGGCATTGTATATCTCTTTCACAGTCGACTGATTTTTATAGTATGCACAGTTGTTGCTTTGGCTCAGTCATTTTTCAGTGGTTTCTGAGCCTTTATCAACCCACTTGGGGTTTTCTTGGCAAAGATATTGTAATAGTTTACCATTTCCTTCTCCAACTTATCTTATAGATACAGAGCATAAGTCAAAAAAGGGTTATGTTACTTGCTTAGCATCATTTCTGAGGCCAGATTTGAACTCAGAAAGATTCATCTTCCTGACTCCAGTCCCAATATTCTATCCATTGAGCTGCTCCTACTATGTACCTATCATAGTTCAATTAATATTTTATATATCTGAATATTTCTCATGCTGGGTATAGCTTAGGTAATATTCCAACACATATACTGCAGATTCCTTTGGAGGAATAGGAACTAGGTCTTATTTACATGTCTCTCTATGGATGTAGCACAGGGGATAGCAAGTAGTATGTGTAGTGGTAAGAATGTTAGACTTGGAATTAGCAGAGACTTGACTTCTAATTCTTTCTTTGACACTTATTAGTCCTGAGACTATGGCAAACTTTTAATCTCTCTGAGTCTCAGTTGCCCCTTCCATAAAAAATGGGATAGTGTCAGGATTAAATTAGATGCTATTTGTGAAGTGGTTTCATAAACAGTCAAACGTTTACTATACAAAGAACTAATGAATGAATGTTTAAAAAATATTTCAGTGACTATAGAGTATACAATTGAATTCTCTTTAACTACTTTGGGTTTTACTTGAACAAAATATTGAAGTTTTTTCCTCTATGCTGAGAGAAAATGAAGGGAGTATTATTTCCTAGATCCTCCTTCTTTTATCAGATTTGTGAATTATTCTTAGTTAACAGACCCTGGGTTGGGAGGGAGTATTGGATTTAAGAGGAAAATTAGCTCCTCCTTCTTAGATGAACCACACTATCAACTCCTTCTTTCAGAAATTTTTGGATATCACTCTGCGGCTTATTTGGGAAAGAGACTTGTTGGAGTTAGTGAGGCTGGTCAATGCATTTAGGTTATCTTTAACCTGCTGGAGGTGGAGAGATAGGAGGGGATAGAAAGGAAAGTTTGCATGTGGGACCTTTATACTGTGGTCCTTCCCATCACTTAAAATGCTGATTCAATGCTTAGGCTATGTCTTGGGTGATAGTTCTGGATTGATCTAATCTTTCCTTTGCTTTGGGGAAATTATCAATAACATATCTGATTATTTCAGACCTTTTCCTTCCTCCAGCCAGGAGGTCAGACCTGAATGTTTAGAAAAGACATTTCCCTCTGTCCTTTCCTTATCAGTGACCATACTCTCTGCTAATCTGTGCCCCCATTTTGAGCAAATTATAATCATACAAACCAGTGATGCTTTACCCTTAACCTTTACCCTTAAGATTTGGTGAAGAGGCATGTAAAATAAAAACTTTAAAAAAAGACTAAATTGTGGAATGGCTGTTTAACTCTGGGAATGGAGAAGGGACAAGAAAGGAGCCAGGGAGAATCACCATCATTATTGCCAAGAAGCATAGAAAATGATGAGTTCTTCTGCATCAGGCAGATTCTACACAGGAGGAATACACTCTGAGAATGGGAGGCATTAACAGTTGGAAGGACTGGAAAAGGCCTCCTAGAATTTGAGTCATGAATGAAGCTAGAGAAAGTAAAAGGTAGGGAGGAGGCAGCACATTCAAGGTCTATAGGACAGCCATTCCATTGCACTAAAATGGGATGTGGATGACATATTTGAGGAAATAGTCCAAATTTGTGTAGCTGAATCTTTGAATGTATGGAGGAGAGTAAGATGTAAGAAGGCTGAAAATGTAGAAGGAGACTGACAACATATTATAATATTTGTAATGTTTTAACCCATAGACTGCAAAGAAAGAAAAAGTTACATCTTCTCATCTCTTCTTCATGGCCAAGTTTGGTCATTATAAGAAACAGAATTCAGCTGATTATTTTTCATTCTTTGCACTTATTGTAATCATTGTATAGATTGTTTTCCTGGTTCTGTCAAGTTCACTTTAAATGAGTTTATATGCCTTCCCATGCTTTCTTTGAATTTTCCATATTTATTTAATGTGGTACAGTGACATTCTTTTAAATTCATGTTATTATATTTTCTGTTGGTTTGCCTAACTAATCATTACTTTGTACAATTTTTTTCCATTACCCAAAGTGCTGCTAGGAACATTTTCATGCCTATGAGATCTTTCTATCTTTGCCATCCTTGGGGTATGTGCCTATCACCCTTGAATTCTTGACCTCCATGATATTTAAACTGCAATGTCTGTCTACACTCTGTTTTTCCACTAGTGGTAGATTTAGAGATATTTAAAGAGATTGTTTGAATGGAAAGAACTGTGGAGACAGACTTATGTCATTGTAGGCTGATTCTATTGAATTTCCATTTTTTTGGCTTTAGATACCTTTTAACCTCTATTTCAAAAGCCTAGGAGAACCTTGGGCAGCCAGGTAGTTCAGTGGATTGAATGGTCAAGAGACCATAGGTCCTGGCACCTGACACTTCTTAGCTATATGACCCTTGGCAAATCATTTAGCCCCCATTGCTTAGCCTTTATAATATTATGCCTTAGAACCAATACATAGTATTGATTCTAAGATGGAAGGTAAGTAAGGATTTTTTTAAAAACCTAGGATCAGGAGTTGTGGTAAAGTCAGATCTGGCAATACCTCCAAATAATCACTGCCATCTGAAAATACATTAGTTCTTCAAGGATTCAGAATCCATTAATGCACAGTGGATTGAGCACCTAGCCTGAAATCAGAAAGACTCATCTTCCTGATCAAATCTGGTTTTAGACACTATCCAGCTGTGTGACTCTGGGCAAGTCAGTCAACCCTGTTTGCCTCAGTTTTCTCGTTTGTAATATGGGCTGGAGAAGGAAATGGCAAACCACTCTAATATCTCTGCCCAGAAAATTCAAATGAGGTCACAAAGAATTGGACATAACTGAAGCCATATTGGCTCTTGGGTAGGTGACCATCTTTTATGGTCTATTAGTAGTTGGATTAGAAAAGTCACTGACATCCCATTTAGATGTATATCCACATTCCTCCATCAATGATGGACCTGAATTATTGTATTCCAAAGTATTTTTCAAGAGGGAGAAAAATGGGGAAATTCAATGAGTGTGGCTCCATCCATGGGGTCTCTTTCGAACTTGTCTAAGACTAAGATGCAACTCTTGGTTATTTATTTCACAGATGTCTGGTGAGGTGTTTATTTTGTAAACCTGAACAGGTCAGGTCTAGTTTCACCACAGATTCTTGTGATGGAGTGTGTGTTTGTGTGAGTGTGTAGATGAGTTGTGTGACACATAGATGTTGTGGGCATGTGCTCTGTTTGTGTGTGTATGGAAAATGATTTGTATTAAAAGGCCATTGAGAGTCAGGAATTAAACTCAGGTCCCTGGAGCCCAGCCCCTAGCACTCAGTTCTTCCGTCAGCGCTGCCTCATTCCACATATGAGCAAGATGTATTACTTTGGGGCTATTAATAATTTATCCTTTGAGGCTCTCATTTTTAAGGAAAAAAATCCCCTTTGCCACTTAGGTTGTCTTGAGGAAAATGCTCCTTAGGCTTACAAGTTGGGGGAGCTTCTTTTAACAAGCAGTTGCCTCACCAGAAATTTGCCTGAATTTCTTGCAACTCTAATATTTAATAGTTAGTCCCCACTGACTTCAGAATTATGCCTTCAATACAAAATCCTATTTCTGGCAGCTTTATTTTTAACATCTTTGCTTAGACATGAAGCAATAAATGAAATTCAAGACTAATGTTAGCAAAAGAGTTTGGATTGGGGGCCAGACCTTGAACTTAGAACAAATATAATTTATGACCAACTTTTCTTTTTTCCTTTTTGGTAAAACAGGGGTCAGCCAGGTGACATAGTGGATAGAGTGTCAGGCATGGAGAAAGAGACTCATTCTCCTGAGTTCAAATCTGGCCTCAGATCCTTACTAGCTGTGTGATTGAGCAAGTCACTTCATTCTGTTTGCCTCCATTTCCTCATTAATAAATGAGCTAGACATGGAAAACCACCCCAGTATCTCTGCTGAGGAAAGCCCAAATGGGATCAGAAAGAGTTGTACATGACTGAAAAATGACTAGAAAAAGGGGACCATGGACTTAGCAAAATATCAGATCTGTAAGGAAATAAATCTTCCATGGTCACCTAGTAAGTGGTAGAGCTGGGAACAGGCTTCATGATTTTATTCACTAAACTCTGGTAAAGTTATCAAAAGGAAAATAAATAGAAATTATGTTTTCTTACATTTTCTCTCTTCTGCATATTTCTGCATTCAATTATTTTAGCTGATTACAAATAATAAGATTAAAAAGATTTCATCAAGGTATATTTTTATTGACCCAATTTTGTTAATCAGACATAAGTGTCTTCCTAGTTTTGAGGCATTTCTCGAAATGAAATCTTTATCAGTGGAACTGGCAAATGGTAATTCTTTAGATCAAATGCTTGGTCCTAAAAACCTGCTGAGCAATTCACTTTTAGAACACCCTATTATAATTGATCTGGTCTTTTTGAAATCTCAGCCCTAGTATCTTGGGAGCACCAGTTAGGTCCACTTGAAAAAGCACTTCTAAAACATGTCAAGAATAGCCAACCAAGAAAGTTCAGGCAGATGTGATGTAGAAGATGTCCATTTCTACTAATTAATAATAGCTCATTTCTATAGGGCTTTGAGACTTGAAAAGCACACTCACAGCAATCATGTCTAGTAAACAATGAGAATATTATAAATTCCATTTTGTAAATAAGGAAACTGAGGATTGGTAGGGCTGACAAATGTGAGAATTAAGTTAATATACAATAACTCAAGTTTTACATTTATAAGATTTATTAAAATAAAAACCTAGAGTTAAAAGGGAGCTAACTCAAGTCACATAAAGTCACATCAAGTCACACAAAAGTCAATAAAGAAGAGAAAGAGGGTGGAAACACTGAATTATATACAAACATGACCATGCAATGTGGTGGAGAGAGGAGAAGAATTCTGGGAAATACTGAAGGACTTCTGGGGGGATGAAGTACAAGGGTTCAAAATTCTAATTAATATATCAATTAGTTCAGGGTAATTCAGCTAGGAAGAATTAGGTCTAGAACTTAAAACAAGGTTTAAAAATGTTTTAAGTAATTTATTTTTCTCCATGAACAAAAAAAGTCTTCTCCCTCCACCTCTAAAAAAAAGGAAAAGGAAAACAAAATTATTGAAAAATACTTCATAAGAAAACAAAATAAATTCCTGTATGGGCCAAGCCCCAAAAATATGTTTACCATTCTGTATTCTGAGCCTGTGACCTTTCTATCTGCAGGAAGGTAGCATGCTTCACAAGTAGTCCTCTGGAATAATGGTTGGTCATTGTATTGGTCAGAGTTCTTAAGGTTCTCAAAGTTGTCTCTAGAAGGTCACTGGATAAATTATTCTTACTCTGCTCACTTCATTCAGCATCAGTTCATATAAGTCTTCCTAAGTTTCACTGAAACCATCTTTTAATCATTTATGGAAAAATAGTATGTGGTTCTAGTAATATATGATAATTTCTCAGGCAATATCCAATTCATGGGAACTCTCTGAGTTTTTAGTTGCTTATTACTAGAAAAAGCAGTTTCAAATATAGATATGTAGATACGCATACATCCTTTATAGTTTTATTTGTTCTCTAAGATATATCTAATAGTACATTCAAAGGTATGTATGGTTTAGTACTGGTCACAGTTCTAAATTATATTTGTTAAAATTAATTAATGATTTATAGTATTTTTTTCCATATGACACTGGATTTTTGCCATTCAAAATACCATGTTCATGTCTTTTAATCATTTATGAATTGGGAAATGAGTCTTGTTCTTATGAATTTGAATAAGTTGCTTATATATCTTAGAAATGAAATCTTTATCAGTGGAACTGACAAAGATTTTCCCCAATTTCCTACTTCCATTTCATTTTTATCTGCATTGGTTTTCATTTGTGCATTACAATTTTTTTTAACATAATAAAAATATCAGATTTACCTTCTCTGATTCCCTATAATCCTTGCTTAGTAATTGATTCTTCCTCTATCCATAGTTATAAGAGGTAATATTTTTCCTTGATCATCTTAATTTGTTTATTATGTCATTCTTTTACTGCATCCATTTGGAGGTTAATGTAGTATACTATGTGAGATGTTGGTGCATATTTAGTTTCTGTCATTTTACTTTTGATTTTCCCCAACAGTTATTTGTCAAATAGTTATTTTTTACCCAAGTAGTTCAGGCATTTGAGTTTATCAAAGAGGAAGCTACTGTGTCTCCTTTAAAATATAGTGTGTCTAGTTTGTACCATTGACTGGTCTATTTTTAATAAATCCCAAACAATTTAGATAACTATTGCTTTTTTAGTATAGTTTGGAATCTGTTAATACTAGATCCTTTTCCATCTTATTAGCCCCCCATTATTTTCTTTGAGATTCTTGACTTCTTGTTCTTTCAGATAAATTTCATTTTTTTCTGTTCTAAAAAGTAATTTTTTGGCAATTTAATTGATATGGGATTAAATAAGTAGAAACCAAAATTTCCAACTTTATTTTCAACTTTAAGACCACTAATTTTCTTACCCCAGAACACTTATTAATTATGTCCCTCTTTCTGTAACAGTTATATGCTATGTGGTTATTCCCTGTTAATAGAATGAGTGAAAATTCCCGAGAACTTTCATTGAATTAACATATTTTGGGGAAAAAAGGATAGTCTATAGGACATGGATAATTATATTATATGTGAAGCCTTTATTAAACTCTAGGGATCTTTACCCCAATTCCTGCCTACAGTGATCAGTCAGGTTCCCCAGAAAATAGCTGGTTACAGTCTCTCCTCAAGGTTTTAGAATATCAATATTCTAAAGCACTTTGGACTGGTTTCTCAGAGCATGGCTAGCTACATTTCTCCTCAAAGTTCTAGGGAACCAGTAAAGGTTATATTTCTCTAATGCTATTTGGGGCCCCTATTGAAGTGTGTTCTTCCTAACATCAATTGCTAGTAATAGTTAGCACTTGTCATATAATTGGCATCATTGGTCAGCACTAATATCATTACAAGTTAATATTAATTAGTTTTTTACAAAGGAATATATATATATATATAGTAAGAAGATATATTAAGAATTCAAGTACCATCATTTCCCTTTAACATTTTTAAGGACATACTTTTTCCATATTGTAAGGGTTAAAATGAATATTTGGATAATAATTATATGAAATTATGTGGTTGCCAATATTTATTATATCTCGAGTCTGAAATTTATTTATAAATATTTACAAAATGGAGAGGAAACAATAAAGTAGAGAAATGTGAAGAGATTAGAGAGATTATCTATCCTATCAACCAAAATGTTTTGCTCCCAATATGCTTAATACAGGCAGAGATTAATTAGCTCTTAACGAGGAAGGCTGGTTGTGAATAACCATTTGGCCTCCTCCAAGATGGAAGCTAATCTCTTCAGGAAACTAGGAAAGTAGTCAGCCTTTCACTCACCCAACAAAGCAGTTCAGGAGTCAGAGTCCAAGATGAAGCAGAGCTCCAAGCCCATGATCCAAGCTGCAGTCTCCAGTGAAGCTCCCTTGAAGACTATCTCCAGCTAGAATGTTATCTCCAGAAGACAATCCTTCAGACTACCTTCTCAAAGACAATATGCCCTGAAGGAGTGTAGGGCTTGCTTTTATGGTGACTTATTGTCCCTGCCCATCTTCACAGGGGCCAATAATAGTTTCCAAATTTTGTAGCACTGCCCAGGAGGTGAGATCGACTTCTCACCTTCTGAAGGTTAAGTTCTCATAAAAATGATTCAGATTCCAGGCTGATTAAGTCAAAAATGTTCCCAGTTTCTTGATTGATTGAATTTCTAAGGGTGTGAATTTTCTAAGTACCTTTCTAGCTTCTCACCTAGTACTAAATAGGGTGTTCAATCTTTTGTTGATTCAATTTAAAAGTAGACAAAGGAGAGCTAATGCTGTCTTCAGTCTAGTGAAGTACTAAGTAGGGGTACTTAAGTGAATCTTAACTCAAGATAGATAATAAAGAATTAGCTTTCACAATATACCACCTTGGTCCGTAGGAAAAGTGAGCTCAAACTTAAAACAGTTTCCACAAAGCATTTAATTCAACAGTTCATTTTTGAATGTGGCATAGCCAAAGGATGAATCACTGTCACTCCTTCTTTGAAATCCTTAGATCCACTCTTATGTCCAGTCTGGTGAGCCACTAGAGACTCTTTACTAGACTTTACTGTCCAAAAAATCTCAGGACTCTAGTTCCCAGATCTGTAGGGGCTAACTTTCTGAACTTTTAAAGTTATGTTAATAGGACATGGTCCAGTCCTATACGTTTTTGCCTAAGCAGGAATGAAGAGAGCTCTATTTCCCTAGTCAAATATAACCCTGGTATGTGAGATTAAGGTCCAAAGACTCTCTCATTCTCAAAGTTAACAACATCATTTCCCCCTAATGCTGCTAAAGAGGGAAAAAAGTACAGAATTATCCAGTTAGTTTCCTTTTGTAAGCATTCTTAGTTCTAGTTCAACAGCCAGTTCAAAGTCTCCTCTTCCTCATGTGTTAGGAAGACCAAAAACAACAGTGGCAAGTCCATGCTCCAAAGTCAATGACTAAAGCCATCACTGATGTATTAAATGATGAGGAAACTTCCTTTGTATGATTTTATACTCCATCATTCTATTTTTCTATTTTAGGTTGAAAAACTCTGGTATCTGGTAAGTGGTACTAGACTAGGAGGGATTGAGAATTGGGTTCTAGTTCTGGATCTGCTTTGTGCTCTTTGGTTAGTCATGTATCCTCTGTTGTACCTGAATACTGTTGTCTGTAAAATGAGGATGTTGACTGAATGTTCTGCATTTATAATCGTACAGCACCCAAAGGAGAAATATGCTTCATCAAAATATTGCCTTACCAAGTATGGTCTCAGCTGGCAGACCATTTTTAGATCTGGGGATGTGCTCCTTAGATACTCTCTATTATGCCTGCTTAAAGAGACTCTGGGACTATCATATAAACCTATACAGAAACTATGTCTCTGAACATAAGGTCTATGGTTGGGCGGGGGGCTCTAGGAGTCATGCTTCCATTTCTTAACAAAGACTAAAAAATTTTTGTTTGTGAATTATGGTCATGAAGTCCTTTGAGACGAAAGGGGGCTCTGGCCCCTCTCCCTTCCAGAATTAGTGCAGAACTTACCTTCTCTCATCCTACCCTGCTCAATGTATGAGTCTGTTCATGATATTGTGACTAAAATAAAATGTTCATGATGGAAATGGAAAAAAAGCCTGAAAGATCCCTTTATATATAGAGTTATTAACCTTTTTTTGTGTCTTGGAACCCTTCTCAGAACAATATTTCTAAATACATAAAATAAGCCACATAGTATTAATGAGGAAACCAATTAACATCAAAATGTAGTTATCAAAAAGACTTTAAAAACATTTCCAAAATCCAGGTTAAAAACACCGTCTCTAATTTAATTCGGTCACAAAGTAATACATTAATTTTCATATGCCAAAAGATTGTCAACAAGAGCTTGTTAAGATTTAGAAGTTAAGCTGTATGCTTCTTTGGGAATACACTAAAATAAAGGTGGTTATTTGTGAGTCAGAGAAATGGTAAACTATGTCTAGGCAAGGAGAGTTGGTGATTTCTCAGAGCTATTGGCCCTGCAAGCTGGGCTTGGGTCAAGCTATTCTTAACCCATCTGCTCTGTCAAGGGTAGTGTTATTCAATTCTATCAATTCTTCATTTTCTATTAGCAGAAAATCTGTTTTGGGATTTCGATATAGAAAAGGTAAAAAGATCACAAAACATCACTGAAGCAGATAAATATTGACCAATTCAAAACACACACATTGTGGAGAGGGAAAGAACTCCCTTCTGCTGCCCTGGGACCAGGTTGGGCAGTCATTGCTGCCTGATTTAAACTCCTGTTATTCTGGTGAGATTATTTTCCCCCTCCCACACTCCCCACCGCCATTTTTGTTTAGTAAACACCTACCTTGCATTAGATTGCTTTATCCCCTTAACCTTTCTAAATGACAATTAAGTCCCTCCAGCCTATCAATAGCATGTCATTTATTTGTTGCTACAGCTGAGCCTGACCTTCATTGATTTTATTGGAGTAATTTGCTGGAAATGATTTTTTAATGTTAGATTTATTACAGAGGCACTTCATTGTCAGATAATTGAAGTAAATTGTATTTTTTCCAACCAAATTCAGCAAGTATGAGAGAGTTGGTGTGTTATTTCCATGCTTTATTTGTTATAGGTCTGATAGCCTTTGTACATGGGGACAACTTCTCAAACTTGTACAGAAAGTGTGTTTTGAGAGTGTTTTGTTGCCGATGGTGGCGGTGGTGGGGTACAATGGCACATTTTAGGTTTTGTCTTGTCTCCTTTACTTACCACTTGCTGAGTTAGCAATTGGTGGGCAAAAATGACTAAACATTTTAAAAAATGACCGCATATTGCCTCAGAAAAATAAATGCATTCACTGAGTTAACACATCAAAACTTACACAGTGTCCTTAATTTATTAAAATTTTGGATTTGTTGCAGCACATATAATATCAGGGATATTAGTTAGGTCATTCAACTTGAACTTTTCTCCTTATACAATGTAGGCAGCCTGTAGCAAGGCTGTTATTTTCCTTTCCCAACGTCTGGTTTCTCAAAGTCCTTTCTGCTTTCTTATGAAGGTTTATATATTTTTTTGCTCTGGTATAACTGAGCTTTTCATTGCACACTCACCAAAGATATGTGACATGCAAGTCAGCATATGTATATAGGCTTATATGTGAAACAAATGCACACACTTGTATATATGTATATATATATATATATATACATAGTATATATGTAATAAACTCTGATAGCTAAAAACTAGTATTTGCACATTATTTTAAGGTATGCACAGCACTTTGAAAATATTATTTCATTTAACTTTGCAACAACATTGGGAGATAGGAGCTATAATTCTTCTTATAATACAGATGATGAAACAAAAGTAGGCAGAAGTTAAATGACTTGTTCAAGGTCACAGAGCTAGTGTCTGTGTCTGTATTTGAACTCAGGATTTCTTGATTCTCTGAGTAGCTCAGTTCATATTTAATTATAATAATTATTTTATGGCTCCATTACTGAAATAAGAAACAAATTGCATTTTTTTAAAAGAAGATATGATATCAGAATTGACATTATCCTTGATTGCCAGGATTGTTTCATTCTTTGCATTTCTATTCATTGCATACAGTACTGTGCCTGGCACATAGTAGGTGCTCACTAAATAAGGTTTATGAATTGGCTGAGAATTGGGAACATGTGGTTTTGAATTCTGCCTCTGACCTACTCTCTGTATAACACTAAACCATCCATTTGCTCTCTCTAAGGATGTAGGTTTTAAAGATTAGCTGCCGAAGAGCATTTATTAGTAGAAACTTTCTCACCAGAAACTGATTATACCAATAAAATGACGGGTGCAGGCAAGTAGAGCTTCTTAAAGCATCGCTAGGATTTTAAGGAGTAGAGCTCTACTAGAAATTCTGGCTCCTGGAGCAAGTGGCACAAAATAAGTCCAGGGCGAACAAATGGCGTGAAATACTTCAGACAGAATTAGCTGTGGAGGAGTAAGACCCCGGGACACTGAGGAGCCACTAGCGGGGAGCTAAGTGGGAAGAAGACTTCTACCTGGGAGATTTGGGAAGAAAGCTTCCTCGTCCAGTTAATCTTGCTAGTTACCACCTAGTCAGGGGCCAAGCTCAGTCATTTCTTGCTGGTGAAGGAATGGCCTTTAATTGAGTGCCCTCATTCTGAATAGAGCTCCGTCAAGGAATTGTAGTGCTGTTTTGACTCAGGATTTCATCGTGGGGGGAGGGGGGGGTTGGGTGGGGCGGAGAGGGGGGTGGAGTCTCTTTTGAAAAAGCTTTCTGTACTCATGCAGATAAGTAACTGATTGCAACATGCATTTTTTTTTTAAAGCAAAGAAACTTATTATCCAAGTCAATAGCAAAAAAGAATTCAGAAAAAGTATAAATAGGAGTATATGACCAGACAATTCAGAGTGAAGAAGCTCTCCCATTGGGAGCGAAGTAATCCAGTTCAACCAAGAACCTGTAACACTAAGAACTTAAGTGACTTGCCCAAGGTTACAGCTGGTAGCAGCATGAGGTGGAACTTGAACCCTGTTATTTTTTATCATGTTTCAAAGGAACAAGTGCTAAGGTATTTTGCCAGGTGGTTTATTTGTTAATAGAGGGCTTTATGAATTTATGGGTTTTGCCCTGACTTTGCTGACATCTCTAAACAGTGAGTAGCAGACTAGCCTCTCCTATAACTGAGATCAGGGCTCAAAATGGAAGGAATAGACTCTCACAATGTAAATGTTACTTCTATACAAATCAAACAAAAGCTTTGCATGTATCACACAAATAGTTATCATCTATAACCCCTCTCTATAACTTTATCTCTAATTTTTGCGGCCCTGTCCTGGCCCCCCAATGCTTCCATTTTGGGGTCTTCTTTGTGGATGAGTGAATCCCTGGTCAGGACCACCATTTCATAAGGGAGTCCTGACTGGAGGCACAGTATATAGGGCTATGGACTCAGAGTCATGAAAACCTGAGTTTAAATCTGGCCCCAGATGCTTACTTGCTATGTGACCCTGGGAAAGTTATTTAGCTTCTGTCCTCAGTTTCCTCAATTATAAAATGGGGATAATAACAGTACCTACCTTGAAGGGTTGTTCTGAAGATCAGAGGAGATAACACTGGTAAAAAGTGCTTCACAAGGTGCCTGGTACATAGTAGGTGCCATATAAATGTGTATTTCCTTCCCCTTCCCTTCCATCTTTGCCTATGCTTATTTTGCTCCAAGTTTTACCTCTTCCCTAGCATTTTATTAATCACCGCCCCCTTCCTTTTCCATCTCTCTTTATGTTTTGCCTTCTATTATAATGTAAGCTTCTTGAGAATAAGACCTCTCACAGGGACTGACACAGAGTAAGCACTTAATTAAGTTTCTTTCTCTGTGTCTCTTTGTGTGTGTCTCTCTCCTCTGTCTCCTCTGTCTTTCTCTGTCTCTCCTCTCTCTTTTTCTCTTTCTGTCTCTGTCTCTGCCTCTCCTTTCTCTTTCTGCCTGTCTCTCCTCTGTCTTTCTCTCTCCTCTCTATCTCTTTGTGACTGTCTCTCCTCTCTCTTTCTCTGTGTCTGTCTCTCTCCTCTGTCTTTCTCTGTCTCTCCTTCTCTCTCTTTTTCTCTTTCTGTCTCTGTCTCTGCCTCTCCTTTCTCTTTCTGCCTGTTTCTCCTCTCTGTCTTTCTCACTCTCCTCTCTCTCTCCTCTCTATCTCTTTGTCACTGTCTGTCTCTCCTCTCTTTCTCTGTGTCTGTCTCTCCTCTGTCTTTCTCTGTCTCTCCTTCTCTCTCTTTATCTCTCTTTCTCTTTCTGCCTCTGTCTCTCCTCTCTGTCTTTCTCTCTCTCCTCTGTCTCTTTCTCCTCTCTATCTCTTTGTCACTGTCTGTCTCTCCTCTCTTTCTCTGTGTCTGTCTCTCTCCTCTGTCTTTCTCCTTCTCTCTCTTTTTCTCTTTCTGTCTCTCTGCTTCTCCTTTCTCTTTCTGCCTCTGTCTCTCCTCTCTGTCTTTCTCTATCTCTCCTCTGTCTCCTCTCTATCTCTTTGTCACTGTCTGTCTCTCCTCTCTTTCTCTGTGTCTGTGTCTCTCTCTCTCACTCACTCCTGTCTGTTTGTTGTATTCTTCCAAGCAAGTGAAATAAATGATTTTTATCCCATCCTTATACACACACTCACAATCACACACATTACATAGCTATATCTATCTAAATACATACAGATAAACACACCCATACTCACATGTACACAAACACACACACATACATAATGGTGACACACAGGACAACTGCAATTATTGAGGAACATTCAAACAGGAGTCTGACCAGAATTCCACCTTCAATATGGAAGCAAATATTCCTGTCTGTCTGCAATTGGGTGAGGATTGTCAGCAGAGTCCTTGAGTCAAGGGTAAGTGGAAAAGATAGCCTGAAAATTCCTTTGGATTCTGCTGCACCCCCTCCCCACTTGCTCCTCATCTTATCCTCATCCCATGCCTTTCACTTCTTGACGGGCTCTGATTCATGGGAAATTCAAAGTAAAAACAAGAATGATGAGTATTCTGCATATTTCATAAAGAAGTTGAGAAATTTCTGGAAAAGTCACCCTTGATGTCAGTTGAATTTTTTTTTATTGTTATTGCAAAACAGCAAGGATATGAAATAAGATGGGGAGGGGATGACATTCACTAATTTTACCAATTTGGGGTCATTTGCCTCCCCTCCTTTTTTCTGAGGGATTTTCTAGAATTCATTTTGAGGAAACAGTAATGGATCATTTCTTCCCTTGGCACACCCCTCCTTGAGCTTGCTTGAATTTGAAAGCTTTTTGATCATATGCTTTGGTGGAAATGATCCAAAGAATCTCTGTGAGATAAAGTTCTCAACAGATTGACCCTACTTCCAGGCAATGAAGTGAAATGCAAGCATACCCCAAACATTAAACACTTTAAAAAATCAGATTCGGCAGGAGGGATCAATAAAGGGATTTGGAGTGGGAATATACACTTGGGACAATAAGGTTGCATCAACCAGGACACCCTTTCTGGACTTGGAGATTCAACTTGAATTTAAGCAAAATGGGAATGACCAGCTGCAAGGACGTGAAAGAGAAACTTGGCGAGCGCTGGCCCCGCTTCCTTCCTGTCACTATTATTGATAATAAAGAATCCATCCACATATTTTTATGGGTGATTAAGGAAGGCTGACCTTTCCTTTGCAGGTACAAATAGGTAGTTCTTCAGCAGCTGTAGCTGAATGACAAGATAATTCTATCCATTCAATATTGAAGTGATGTTGATAGTATCATTCTTCTCATGTTTGAAACAGGAAAGTACAGAGGACCTTTTCCCCTCAGTCGGCTCTGCTTTATGTAATGGCTTTCCTCTCTGACTAATCGTTGTCACATTAACCTGCACTATATCATCCTTCAGAGCTGTCAAGATAATGACGATAATCGAAGTGGCTCATTGTAGGTAAAGGAAATTATATGAGCAAAGTAATATCATAAAACAGTGTTTAAATATTTTAATTTCATTTGTCAGGGCTGCCCCAACACTTCATTACACATATAACCATCTCTCATCAGTGGAATTAGTGCATTATTCATTACTGTTAATTATTTTCACATAATGGCTGCCCTGATATATTTAACCTCCACATTATATCTCAGATAATGGGCCTGTAAAATTGAATTGTGTGAAGAGTGGAGTTCTAAAGCTCATTTGCAGAACATCAAAGAACAAAGAAGAGGAAAAGAATTCTAAATGGGACATTTTGCCCAGCTGGGGCCAAACATTTGTTTCTGTCTGATTTGCATACAGAAAATAGGTGGTTCAGAAGTGGCTTAATACTGTACATGCTGTCTGCTAGGATTACACAAGCAATTAGAATTAGTTAATATCTCACATAGAATCAACTCAGGAACAACAGCCTAAAAAATGGAAAACGCAGAGAAAAATATGACCAAATCCCCCATTTCCTCCTTCAAAAAAACCCCAAACAGATATAATAGCAATTTACTTGGGAGACACGGCATGATATTTGGCACGAGATAGGAAGAAACATTGTTGACATCTAGACCACAAATAAGGAGTTTTAAAACAGACAGGAAGTTTAGTTTTCAAAAGTATCCACAGCTAAGAATAATACGAATTTCTCTAAACTTTGGCAATCCTTTTTATGATAACTACCCTGAATATTTGGCAAACTTCACAATGGCCTTCTTTCAGAAACATTAAAGCTCTCTCTATCTATATAAATAAATCATTTGTTCCTATCAATTATACCCATTTTATAACTGAGGACCAATTTTAATGGTAGTTTGACTATATATTGTTCATTGCTTTTTGGCTTTATAAATAATCTGACAGACTACATTGTTTTTATAATATCCTAGTGAGGCAGAATCCATTTTTCCAATAGAGCAAGTTATAGAAATATGGAAGAAGTCTGTGATTGTTTTGATATAGGAAATTAATAAAGATTTCATTGATTCTTGAGTTCCTGAATCAGGAAACATCCCCTTTAGAGGCATATCCCTCTTTCTTTCCATTTTGTTTTCTTTTTTTTTTCCATTTGGGGTGAGGGTAGGTAAGGAGAGAAACTATATAAGAGAAAACAATGCTTCTTAATTTTTAAAATTCATGCAACTAGGTGACATGGTGGATAGAGTGCAAGACCTGTAGTCAAGAAGATTCATTTTCCTGAGTTCAAATCTGGCCTCAGACACTTACCAGCTGTATAAACTTGGGCAAATTACTTAACCTTCCCTGCCTCAGTTTCTTCCTCTTTAAAAATTAGATGGAGAAGGAAATGACAAACCACTCTAGTACCTCTGCCAAGAAAACCCCCAATGAAAAGTCAAGAACAATGACAAAATACTTTATAATTTTGGGGTAGCCAGGTTGCTCAATGGATAGAGGGCCAGGCCTAGAGTTAGGAAGACTCATCTTCTTGAGTTCAAATCTGGCCTCAAACACTTACTAACTGGATGATCCTGGTTGAGTCATTTAACTGTTTGCCTCAATTTCCTCTTCTGTAAAATGAACTGGAGAAGGAAATGTCAAACTGCTCCAATATATATCTTTTCCAAGAACAAAGAACCACAGAGTCAGGAATGACTAATCAATTAAAAAATGATTTTTTAAAAAAAATGAAATAAACACACAAATATCTTCCCCCCAATACCTTAAAAATGTAGAGTTGCAGAGAACTAAGAGGCTAAGTGACCACCCCCACCATCTGCCAGATTACAAAGTTAGTATGCACTAGAGATGGGACAAGAAGAATGAAAAACATTGAAGGTTAGTGTCTGCCAATATGTCTTCCAGTCACCCATTTGTGGGACTTGTATCCTCACAGGAGGCTTATCTGAGCATTTCTTGGTGGAGAAGGGGGAACAAATTTCAATTTCTCTTTTGACTCCCTTTAAAATGCAGTGAGATCAAGACTTGAGAGATCTAGAGATGGACAAGAAACATCATAGCACAGCTGCAGATAGGTCAGTCAAATAGTGATAGCTGTACTCCTGGTATAGGTAGGATTCCATCTTTGCTAACTGTTGCCTGGCCTCCCAGGCTCTAATTAGATGAGAATTTCAAAGATAGGGTGATAAATGGCATACAAGGCTGGTGGCTTCGACCACTTTGACAATGACTATAATCAACTACGTACAGGAAGCCCAGAAACTCTTTGTTGCTCACTTGTATCTGACTATGATGCCATTTGGGTTCTGTTTTTTTTTTTTTTCTGGCAGATACTGGAATGGATTGGCATTTCCTTCTCCTGTTAATTTCACAGATGAGGCAACTGATGCAAATAGGATTAAATGACTTGCCCAGGGTCACACAGCTCGTGAGTACCTGAAGCCAAATTGGAACTCATGAAGACGAGTCTTCCTGACTCCAAGCTGGGTACTCTATCCACTGTGCTACCTCACCTTCTTCTAGAAACTTTGGACAAGGTCAATATTCTGAACATCAACTAGGATTCCACATGACTTAAGAGAGTAGTAGATTATTAGAGTTGAGAGAGAACAGACAGTTTAATTCTACTCTCTCATTGAATAGATATGAAAAGAGAAGTCCAGAGTTTAAGTATTTGTCCAAGTTCACACACTAGTTAGTGGCAGAGCTAGGCATAGTCTCTTTTCTGTCCAACTTTTCATATTTCATTGTCCATTTGATTGAAGTTGGCCATTTTTTCTTTGTATCACCTCTGTCTAGCACATATTAAATACTGATTAAATGTTTCCTGAATTTGATTTTATAAACATCTTGATATCCAGGACATTCTGATGAAAGAATTTCAGTGTTATAGGTAACTATATAATATAATATATAACTATATAATAAATTAATAATATTCTGGACCCAGTAGGTGCCCAGCAAGTGATTTTGTCCAACTTACTGAAGACGTGGCTATACTATTGAAAGTATTCATTCTTGCTTAGAGAATTGGCAGTAATATTTTGCATTTCATGTACTCTTTTTTTGGTACATGTCTCTTTATTTCTAGAATTTCCTTTGCAAATAGGATGGGACCACTTTAGGTTGGTTGGATGGACTTAGTCTGATATAGCCAATTATAAAATATAGACATCTCACCATAGCTCAATGCAATGCACTCAGATCTCCCTAACATGAGACCATGTTTTTGGTGTTATTACTAAAAGGGTTTATTTCACAAGAGTCTCTTTGCTAAGTGGTAATGCTTTTTTTTTTTTGGCTATTTCCATTAAGTATTAATACAACATCCTGTAAGACAAATCTTTTTTCCCTGCCATCAATGGGGATTTGTTTGGAAGAGATCCATTTATTTTTCTTTAAGTTTGTCACAGATTTCCATTTCCTCTGCAAATCCCAAGGTACTTCCACTGTGCCATGAAAAAGGCTTTTGTTCATTCCTTTAGAGATTTAAGAAATGTTAAACTTGGTTGTCATTGGGGCTGTGTCAGAAGTGGATATACTTTTTATGTTACAAGATCCCAACAGGAGACAATCTAAGATTTTTAAATGAAAAAGTTTATATAATCAGATCCTTAGATTTATCATCTTCCATTTAGTAGATTAATGATATTTTGGGCAAAGACTGTGAAGGTCAAGTTTATTTTATTGTGCAATCCCACCTCCCCTTTAATACAGTTATTGTCCTTTTTAAGGATACCCTCTTCATCTTGTACTGTTCTGAGGAAGATGCTCCTCCTTCTTTGGCACTTGATGCGGGTCCACATTATTTTACTGGACTTTTCTCTATTCTCTATCTTTGTCCCTACCCTTCCCTATCAGTCATATTGGAAATATATGAGAAAATGATCTATAATGTGCTATTAATAAAACTTATTATGTATTCAACCTTCCACAGAGTATTAGAATTTTAACAGAATTGGTTTCTTAGTGATATAATTTCTATGACCTGTGGCAAAACTATGGAGGAGATAGTTTGGGGTATATTAGGGAGCATCTTGGACCCTAATGTGTAGAACTGTAAAATTATAGTTTTAAGAGAATATTTGGAGATTAACTAGTTCAACCTATTGATTTTGTAGATGAGTGAACTGGAGCCCAGAGAAGTTAAATGAATTACCAGAGGTCACATAGCTAATTAGTAGCCTGGCCACAATTAGAACCTAGATTCAGTCCAGGATTGTTTCTGTTCATATCACATAGCACAGAACCTTCACTATTTATATGAAAGACCAGTCCTGGATACTACAGGCAATCTTTGCAAACTATTTTGTTTAGGGGTTACCCCCTTTCCCCTCTTACAGGAGTAATTCATTGCTGTAACTTTCTGTTCTTTTTTATTATTGGACAGCATTGACTTGTCAGTGATCTCTTTGATGTTCAGTGAATTCATTTTCTGTAGTGAATCATTTTGGATAGATCATCATGCTGTGTTTTTGACACAGTAATTTTCATAGGGAAAATGCTAAAGGCACTTTTATAGATTCTATATAGAATCTTGGCAAGCCCAGGGAGAGTCTTCAGGCTTTGTGCCAGCAAGATTATATGCATGTACCAATTCACCCAAACATTAGGACATGTCAACATTGGGGCAGTTGAATCCACTTAAATGTAGATGGATGAAGAGCAAAACAATATTACAATGGGCAAAAATACCTAAGAATTAATAAAGCACATATAGCAAAGGTTATGAGTCAGTCACGAATCATTTATTCAGCATCTGCTGTGCTAACTACTATGTTAGGCATTGGGAATAAAAAGGAAAAAAAAACAACAAAAGACAGTACCTACTCAGAGAGCTCACAGTTTAATGGGGGAGATAATGTTCAAACAGTCATCTATAAACAGGGTATATACAGGATAAGTAGGAAATAACCAATAGAAGGAAGGTGCTAGATTTGAGAGAGGTTTTGAAAGACACTGCAATAGGTGAGATTTTATCTGGGACTTGAAGGAAGCCAGGGAAGCCAGGAGATGGAGATAAGGAAGGAGAGCAGTCCAGGCATGGGGGACAGTCAGTAAAAATGCCCAGAGACAAGAGATGGAAGGTGTTAGTGGGAAATCCTTTCTCCTATAGTATGGATTTTTGAAGTATAGTGATCTTAAAGTAAGCATCTGTGGGGTGTAGAATTTTCAAGATTTGGGGGAGGAAAATTGACAATGAGCTCATGAGCAGTCTTCTCTTTCTGAAGAGTATTAATGTGTCTCATTGCACCACTAATTTATCTATTATTATGTTTGTTGCAATCATTATTGCATTTTTCTGTTATTGTTTATTGTGATGATGCTTATGATTTAGGGTAAAATGGGCAAAATAGATCTTAGATCTTGGGATCATTGAAAATTTTTAGATCTGAACATCAGAATGTTTATCAGAATCATTATAGGAGTTTTTGCTGACTTGGAGGGACAATGAATTGAGAATGTTCTTTGAGGTGATGAAGACTGTCCATAGGAGATGTGAAGTATTTCCTTTTCACCCCTCCTCTTCCCCCTTTTCCCTTCCTCCTCTACTCCCTTTTTCTCCCTCCTTTCCTCCCTCCCTCCCACCTTCCTTCCTTGCTTCCTTGCTTCCTTGCTTCCTTGCTTCCTTCCTTCCTTCCTTCCTTCCTTCCTTCCTTCCTTCCTTCCTTCCTTCCTTCCTTCCTTCCTTCCTCTCATGAGTATGAATCTGCATCTCCATGAATCCAATTATTTGATCCGTTTGCTCTTATCCACTAGCAAGTATCATTTGTTCTGTCACTGACTTGCCCTATCATTGTTTTGATTCATTTCTAGTAATATCATTACTAATTTCTATTTTTGTTGTTCATTTGTTTGTTTTGAGACTCTCCCTTTCTCTCTCTCTCCCTATCTCTGTCTCTCTTCCTCTCTCTCCCTCTCTTTCTTCCTCTCTGTCTCTGTCTCTCCCTCTCTCCCTCTCTCTCAATCTCTGTCTCTGTCTCTGTGTCTCTGTCTCTGTCTCTCTCTCCCTCTCTCTCCCTCCCTCTCTCTCTCTGTCTCTCTCTGTCTCTGTCTCTCTCTGTCTCTGTCTCTGTCTCTCTGTCTCTCTCTGTCTCTCTCTGTCTCTCTCTGTCTCTGTCTCTGTCTCTCTCTCTCTCTCTCTCCCCCTCAGGCTGGAAATAGTGAAGTAGTGTAGTGGTTATTCACAGGATGATGTCACTACTGACTGTTTCAGAAGCTTTAACTTGTGTTTTTTCTGACCTGTGCCAGTTTGCCTCTTCATAGGCAGCCTGGTGGTCCTCTACACCAAAGGGATCACTATATTGCTGTTAGATTTAGTACAGTCTTCCAATTGGTTTTATTTCTTTTTTTAAACCCTTACTTTCTTAATAGCAACTCTAAGACAGAATGGCAAGGGCTAGGAAAATAGGGTTAAATGATCTGCTTGCCTAGGGTCACATAACTTGGAAGTATCTGAAGCCAGATTTGAACTCAAGTTCTCTCAACTCCAGGCCCATTGGCTTTAACCTTACTCTCCTAAGCTAATGCAGCCTACCAGCCACATCTTCCCCTAAAGCAGAGATTACAAGCATGTGCCACCACACTCAATTAGTAGATCATTTATTTGTATTATTATGAATGTGACAAATATCAGCACATGTGAACATTTCCCCATACAAAGAACTGGAAAAGAGGATTTAAAATTTATCATGGTAGTTACAATAATGTTAGTATCCTCAACTGAAATTCCTTTTGACCTCTTCTGCTTAATTTTTAGGGAAAAATTAACATTCCTTTCTTCTTCTTAAAGCTGTTACTTTATAAAGTTGTAAAGTTTTAATTAGATTACATAAAAGCAGAATTACTCAGATATATCTGATATACATATATATGTGTGTGTGTATTCCATCTGACTGGGAACTAAACCTTTACCAAAAGCAGAAACCCTCTTTGGGGCTAAGTCATAGGATCATTGATTTAGATCTGGAAGGCTTTTTTGAGTTCAAACCCTCTAATTTTACAGAAAAGAAAACTGTAGCCTAGGGAGTCTGGAACTTGTCCAAGAAAGTCACATATTCAGTAATTCAATAAATTCAGTAAAATTTACTAAGCACATACTATAAGCAAAGTTAGAGATGCTATCTTTCTCCTCTTTGCTTTTACCCTGGTAGAATTCAGTTCTTGAGTGTTCCCAAATGAGAGGGAAAAAACAACAACAATTCACATATAAATAAGGCTGTGCTCTCTGGCAGGAATCCTTGGAGTGGCTGAAGACTTTCCTGGAGGTTGAATATAGTGAAACCAACTGGATGGAGGCAGCCTGTGTTGATTTTCCTTGACCAAGTTTGATAGATCTCTACTCCTCTGCTTTTGTCCATCTTCTCATTCACTTCTGACCAGGTACAGACATCTATCCATATTTTTAAACTTCCATTTCTGGAACAGAATCCCTTGAAAGATAAAGATATGTGGATAAGGGATCTATTATATCCTAGAGAACCATTCGCTGATCCCACTCCATACCAACGCCCTTCCACCACTTCCCCAGCCTCTTTGAAAAGCCCACATTCTGGGGGATTTTTTCAATCATATTGTTTGCTTTACAGTCCATCACTCCATGATAATGCTGAAAGAGATCTCACTGTAATTGGTGATGCCTTCTCAATCATCCCATTAAATATATTCTGATACTAACTAGATTTGAAACTTTGATAATTCATTTTTTCATTCTATGCCTTAGTCTCCCTACATAAAAATTAAGAGTTGCACCCATTGGCCTTACCAGACTGCCAAGGGGTCCATGACAAAAAAGAGCTAAGGATTCTTGGTCTAAATGCTCTCTATAGTTACTTTAGTTCTCCAAATTCTTGGTGTAGTTCAAAGGGTGATGAACTTGGAGTCATGGAACTTAAATTCAGTTCTTACTTTTGTTATTTGTTGGTTTTTTTGATCTGGGATAAGTCAATTAATATCTCTGAGCCTCAGTTGCTTTATATGTAAAATGAGGATAATAATACTTGCAGTATCTCTTCCACAGGATTGTGAGAAAGGTGTTTTCTAAACTATAATGATGTTGCTGCTGAATTTTTCTTTAATTCTAGCAGATTCTTATTTTGCCTTTCAGAATCTACTTTGACTATCATCATATTGATGCTATGACTTGCTGATATCTACTACGATAAGGAGACCCATTCAGAATTCCCCTTTCTACCACTAATGCTTATTTCTTCATTTTCTCCAATTGAAACTATCCTTCCTGTTCATCACTTCTAAGTGAAGCATCAAAGTGACAAACTTTATTGGATGGAGAGTATTATCCACTTTCACAGATGAAGAATGGCATCTTATTTATTACTCTAAGGTCATATTTATATAATTCAATTCAGCAAACATATATTAGTGCCTAATATTTCTAAGGCACTGTACTAACATCCTGGGAATTCAAAGATAACAAAAGACCTAGACTTTGCCCTCCAGCTTATACTCTAATTGAGGAGAGAGGGAAATAGGATAAACTATGATAAAAATAATAAGTATGTTATAAAGAAGAGTATGATAATAGACAAAGGTAGATTTTAGGCTGTATGTTAAAACAAATTTGAGGAAGATGCTTTATTTTAAAGCAGTGATGAATAAAATGGAGTGTGTTATTTATTTATAATTATGCCTTTTAAAGCTCTTGACTGATGAAAATCAATTTATCTCCAATGACCCTTGGGTTGCATGTATATAAAATGAATAAATTCAGACACTGGGCATTTTCCCCCCTCACCAACCTTTGGCTGAATTGGAACAATTAGGGTTAAATTCCTCACACTCTTGCCTCTCATTTCTCATTTCTTATTACCCTCATTTTACTGATCCAATAGACAACAGAGAAGACTCCTATTGATGTTAGTCAACTTTTTATCCAAAACTCTATACAAAATTGAATACCAAACAGTTCTCAGGCTTCTTCTGGAGTGATGGAGTCTGCACATGAAGACTTTCTCTGTTGGTATATTCTCCTCTTCCCGTTGTGAGTAGTAATAAAGTATTGTCAAGGATATCTCTGTATGGCTCTGTTTCTCTTAACCCTGATTCTCCTGTATCATAATGCCTAAGGAAACTCTTAGGATAATTTTGTCCCCCCAAAAGTACATTTCTTGGATCAGTATCATACTGGTTTAGTCCATGTAAATATGTTCTTAGAGCATCAGATCTGTACAACCAAGTTCTGAGAAAAATGGATGACAAACAAGGCTGACTGAAATGTTTATTTTAGTCTAATTTGCTTATAGTTGAATAATTGTGAGATGTCTGCCCAAATGTCCTCACCTACCTTTCTCAGTGGATTTTGCTATGAATAATGACTCCTGGTACTCAATAAATGTTTTCTCAACAGAACTTAATTTAGTGTCCATGAAATGGAGAACCCAGATAATCATCCAGATAATTCAGACCAAAAGGCATTACATTCAATAAATACTTGGTAATTAACCTGGGAAAGTAGATCTTTAAATCTAAGTAATCCTGGTGGCCTTAACTCCACTCTGGGTATGAAGACAGTCATGAACAAACAGAACAGTGCCCTTGAACCAGCCATGCTTAAATTGGACAGATTAATTAATGACTCTTTTCTAGAATTTCTCCCAACACTTTCATTTTCATTTATCATGTACTGGTCTGTATTCTGACCACTTATATAGCTCTTCTATTAGCATATAAGCTCTAGGAAGGTAAAGTTTATGTTTTATCATAGCTTTATTTCCCAATGCCCAGCATGGTTCCTTGAAAAAAAATATTAAATACAATGTATTGAATTGAAAAGACATCTCTAATCCTCATAGCATCAAGCAAAGATATCAAGGAAAGGAAATGCTGAAAAAAGTCCTAAATTTTTTTTTTCTGGATCAAATTATTTGAATGCTGTTCACTCAAGTATCTATGTAAGGCTACTTGTCTTAATAGAATGCTCAAAATGTAATTTCATAGTATCACGTAATCTACACCTTTTTAAACAATCAGTCTCATTTAATTGTAGAGAAAAATATTAGTAAATTTTCTATTGGAGCCTTTAAACACCAGGTGATAAAAGAGCACCTAGAGGGGTCTGTCTAAACACTTTGTATCTAGGCCTAACCTATAACCTTTGAACAATTTTCTGAAAACAAAATCTTTCTGAAAAGACCCATGTGCAACAATTTGAAGAATGAAGTTTTCCTTTGCGTCAGATTATAGAACTCAGCGGTTTTGACCTTTTTGTTCTATTCTGTTTCCAATTTAAGCAGGAGAATTATTCATCACTGGAAAATGGTGTTCTTCGGATCATCAGTCCTCCTCAAAGTGCTAAATCTGATCACCAAGAAGATAGTGCTGAGAATATCACATCATTCCTAGACTGTGCTTAACATTGGCCCAGCCAGGAGTTCTCCATGAGAGTGACCCTCATGGAAGTGTTATGCATTGGCTAGGTTACTTTTTGGGTCGTGGTCACTGACAATGTCCCAACACCAAACTTCGAATTTTTACTTTGCTTCTAAAATGTACACATTTCCAACGCCTTTGGACTTTACTTTTTTTCTATAAGAAAAAGAATTGGATTTCTCCTTTTTGTAAGACACAACTTAATTGAGTAGAAAACCTAATCAATTAACCAACAAGTATTTATTCCACAATTCAATGACTTTGATTATATGCCAAATACTGTACTAGGTGATAAAAAGATAAATTTTAAAAACACTCTTACCCTCCAGAAGTTTGTAGCTTATCAACAGAAAAAATATTGATGGAAGTTTTTATAATATAGCACTTACCTATGTACCAGACACTGTGTTAGGTGCTTTACAATTATTTCTTTATTTGACTTCAACAACAACCCTGGGAAGTAGGAGATATTATTTTCCCCATTTTTCAGATGAGATGGAGGCAAACTGAGGTTACATGACTTGCCTCGGGTCATACAACTAGAACATGTCTGAGACTGGATTTCAACTCAAACCTTCCTGGCTCCAAGAATGGTACTCTATCCATGGTACTACCTTTCTGCCTACATTTTATAAATTAAAATTGCTCAAAGACTGTGGGAACCTCCTGTGTATATAATACATACAGATACTGCATATAAAAATGTTGTTGAAGATGTTTGGTCTTTTTTCAGTCATGCCCAACCCTTCATGATCACTTTTGGGGTTTTCTTTTTTTTTTTTAAATAAAAACCCTTACCTTCCATCTTAGAATAAATACTGTGTATTGGCTCCAAGGCAGAAAAATGGTAAGGGCGAGGCAATGGAGGTTAAGTGACTTGCCCAGGGTCACACAGCTGGGAAGTGTATGAGGCCAGATTTGAACCTAGGACCTTCCATATCTAAGCCTGACTCTCAATCTACTGAGCCACCCAGCTTGCCCCATGGGGTTTTCTTGGCAAAGATCACTGAAGTAATTTGCCATTTCCTTCTCGGATTCATTTTACAGATGAGGAAACTGAGGCAAAGAGGATTAAGTGACTTGCCCAGGATCACACAGCTAGTAAATATGTGGAGTTGGATTTGAACTTAGGAAGATGAGTTTTCCTGACTGTAGGTCTAGTGTTCTATCCACCGGGACACCCCTATAAAACATACATGTATGTATATTCATGCATATCTATGTGCACATATATAGGTATGTGTATTGTTAATATGTGTACATGCATGTGCATATATGCATATATAGTGGATAGACCATTGGCCATGGAGCCAGGAAGCCATGCATTCCAGCTCTACATGTGACACATAGGCAGCACTCCACTTAAATTCTCAGTGATTTAGACAACTTTCCAGGCACTAGGGTGGGAGAAGGTGTACTCTACTTCACAAGCAAACTCTTATCCAGGAGATCCATCAATCAATGAAATCCCTTGTCCATTGTTGATCTCAAATTACCCAAATGAATATAAGGTTGATTGGGGAGTGTGAAGGGAGCCAAGAGGAATCAGAGAAGCTTTCATAAAGAAAGTGGTTTTTTAAGCTGTTTTGAAGAAAAGATTGGACTCTATGAGACAGAAGTGTAAATCAATTCTAGTCCTTCATGATGTGGCCATCTGGGTAATTTATGAATCCTCCATTAGCTTTTTTCACTTTCTGTTGTAGAGATAATTCAAGAACTGACAAAATAGTAAAAATGTATTTTGTTTTGTATTGTTTTTTCTTTTTACAAGAAGATCAAAAGATTTTCCCTTCCAGAAGGTCTTCTTTCTTTCATGGATTTAATATTTGTCTCATGTTGCTACGTGGGCAAGTATTACAGTTTTAAATGATATTATGATCACCTAACTAGCTAGAGGCACAATGGAGAGAGGGCACTGGGCTTGTACTCAGGAAAACCTGAGATATGACCCAGTCTTAGACACTTTGTAACCCTTGACCACTCTCTACCTCAGTTTCCTAAAGTATAAAGTAGGGAGAATGATAACACCTAACTCATTGGCATGTCATGAGGGTCAAATGAAAGAATATTTTTAAAGCACTTAGCAAAGTGCCTGACACATAGTTGGATTTTGTTTCCTTCCTTCTTTCATTTATTCCAAACTACATTTAAGCTAATATTTCAGTTTAATTTACTAAAATACTTTTTTTAGTTCTGAAAATGAAATGAAAATTTGTTTTAAAAATCAACTGGAATAATATTATATAATATATAATTCCATTTTGGTAGTTTACTTGTTTTAAAAAAGGAATTTGCTATAATGTATGTTCTCTAATAGCTTACTTACTTGGAACTCAGACATCTGAAAATCTTGCCTATCTTGGACATAGTTAGGATAGGAAAAAAAAGCCAAAAATAAGTGAATAAATAAAAGGATTTGAAATAGTCAAAATCCATATGCTAAAAACTTCACTTTATTCATGGAAATACTCAAAGACCTTAATTTGATCCTTCTTAGTTGATATTTTATATATTATTCTAATAGACTTATTGATCTATTTTCCAAATCTATATCAAATTAGAAAAAATAAATCAGAAGAAGAGACAGAGCCCACATACTGACAACAGGGAGAAGTTTAGTATTAGGACAAAAATGTTCAACAGAAGTTGAAACCAAAATAAATATGGAAGTGGTATATGATGAATATGAATTCTGAGTTAGAGGTACATCAGGACTTAAGATAGGCAAATGTATAAACACTAAAAAAAGGGAGAAGAAATTATTTAAGCTAGGCTAATAAACTTGATTTTGATTTCTGGCAACATTCCTTGCATTTATAATGAGAGAAGTTAACCACCAATGGAGCATGCATGGAAGGAAGCTAACGTCTCCCCTGGGTGCTTCAGGAGACATGAGTCCACCATTGAGAACTTTGGTATTTTGCAACAATTCTTCATTCCACATAATAGAAGCAGGGAGAAGAGGCTTTGTCAAAAAAAAAAAGAAAGAAAGAAAGAAAAAAGATGGCCACTGAGTCAAGCCAATCTTGACTTCCATGAAAGGAAGGAGAGAACACTCTTTCCTCTGGTTTCTACGGTGACTGTTTAAATGTGGCAGTGAGTATATACAAAACTAGGCAAGATTGAGACTTGACCTCTAGCATTTTGCTATTTCTGCCTTGTGTTTCTTTCTCTGAGCATAGGAGATCTGACAGTGGATGTGAGAGATGAAGGAAATAGTTTGCTTATACTTTATATTGCATCTTGAATACCTTTCTGATCCTTTGTGGGGAAGAGTCTAGACTTGAACAAGAATCTAAATTTTCTTTTATTTATTATTTTTTTTGGGGACAATGTGATGGGAGTATAGAAAGTGAGACAATACAAGAAAAAGCTCAACGGCTCTCTTTTAGAGACCGGGCTTTACCAGGACTAAGCCTAGGCTATGTGAACCCAGAGCTAACTTAGTAGAAAAGAGCATCCCATAACTTTTTGAGAAAGAGGGCCAATTCACTGAAACTCATAGCTTTACCAAAAACAAGTGATAATACATTTATCTCTTTTGCCTTTATTTTTACAGATATAAACTGGTAGGTAAGTTAGAGGCATAAAATATATGATATTAGATATTTATATAAATATAGATGTATATTTGAAATTTTATTAAAATGATGATAAAGTCTCTGATATGAACCTTATGGACAAGTCAGAGAGATGTGGGCTTAATAATTAAATAGTTTGTTAAATTTGAAAGGATGACATTCAAAGTAGTCATTGACTCAATGTCAACTTTAAGGGAATTTTCTAGTGGAATGACCTAGAGATTTGCCTTTGCTAGGATATGGGATGTTTGGAGTGTTTGGGTTGTTCAGGAGGAACTAGCACCTCTGGTAGGAGCCCTTTTCAGTGCTCTCGTCCATCTTTGGTTTCTACCTTTCACTTAACTCTCCCCTGAGGTCGAAAGAAAGTATAGCATGTGTAGCAACCACATTCAGTTAAATTGTCTTTGCAGGTTGGCTAAACCAAGCTGAGGGTGACTGACAGGTCTGAAACCCATCGGGGGCAAAGGGGATGTCTACCCCAAATATGTGAAGATTTGCCCATTTGGAATAGGTGGATGAGAACAATTTATTTCAATAGTCCTGAAGGGAAATAGATATTGTGGAACACTTAGAGCTTAGAGTCAGGCATCAAAGAAGCCAGGGTCATCCACTGCATGGTGCATGGTGTGCCATTACCCTCATTTTTGTCTTGCCATTGGTCTATGAGGTTAACAACTCTATATGACCTTGCCTCACTTAAATCCAGTTCACATGCACCCATGATACCACTTGGTCCTCTTTGAAAACCAAGGACAAACAACAACAACAATCTGGGATATCCATGGATGATTATGAGTGGGAGTCATAACTTGTGCACTGGGCAACAGAATCAGGATCCTAAAAGATCTCAAAAGGCCAGGAAAATAGTTTAAACTAAAGAAGATGTCATTTGATGGGAATCTGTTTAAAATTCTACACTTGAGTTAAAACAAACTGTAGAAGAATGAAGAGGGGGGCAGCTGGGTAGCTCAGTGGATTGAGAGCCAGTCCTAGAGATGGGAGGTCCTAGGTTCAAATCTGACCTCAGACACTTCCCAGCTGTGTGACCCTGGGCAAGTCACTTGACCCCCATTGCCTAGCCCTTACCACTCTTCTGCCTTGGAGCCAATACACAGTATTGACTCCAAGACGGAAGGTAAGGGTTTAAAAAAAAAAAGAAGAAGAATGAAGAGGCCTGACTAGATAAAAGCTTATGTGAAAAATTTACTTTTCTTTAGTAGATTACAAGCTTGACATGAGTCACAAGTATGCTATGATAGAAAAAGAGGGAAAAAATGCGATTCGAGGATGTATTAAGAGAGGCATTGTGCCCATAATGAAAGAATTAAGAATCCCATTGTACTTTGCTTTGGCCAGGACACATTTGGAGTACTGTGTTTAATTATGGATACAGCAATTTAGGAAGAACATTGACAGGCTGGAACACATGAAGAATGCTGACTAAAATGTTGAGGGGAATGAAGAATAGGTCATTGGAGTTTCAGGTGAAGGAACAGGGGAATTTTCACCTACATAACATGTAGAGAGGACATGATAGCTTTCTCCAAATATTTGAAGATCTATTTTGTGGCAAGAGATTTAAAATGTTTATGCTTGGTTCCAGAGGGAAGAGGTAAGGGCAAAGCATAGAAGTCCAAGAAAGGAAAGCTTAGGCCCAACTTAAGGAAAAGTGTAACAATTAGTGCTATTCAAAATAGGAGACGGTTGCCTTGAAAGGGCAAAAGTTTCCTTCTGGAAATTGGATGACTGTGTCAGGGATGATACAGAGGGGACAGTTGCTCAGGCACAGGTTAAACTACATAGTTCCTAGGGTCCTAGTAGTTCTTGAGGTCATTAGTCAAGGATATAAATAAATATTCATAAATATCTTAGGATTTAGAATTGGAAGAAAACTGAAAGATCTTCTTGTCAATCTTTTAATAAAAAAAAACCCCAAACAATCCAACAACAACATTATAGCTCAGAGATTAAATGGTTTGCCCAAAGTGACATAGGAAAAGTCACATCAATTTCTTTTATCTAAGCAAACAAATATGTAATCCATTGGGTTTTTCATGAACAGAGTTGCCAAAGGGGCATGTCTTGATCCAAAGATAACTCCTGGTTATATTTTATTGAGCATTTTAGAATTTATAAATTTCCTTGTGATGGCTATAAGAGAGTACAATTAATTACTTATTATACTGATTTTTTAAAAAAACAGGTTAGTTTTAGGACAATTTTTTTCACATGTTGACTCATTGAATTTACAATCTATTGACCCTAATTTCTAATCTTTAGACGGCAAATCCAATTTTTAAAATTAAAAAATGAAAAAGGTTTTAAAATGCAAATCCTTATTACATACTTATAACATTTCTTAAGGGTTTTGCACATTGTATGTGTCCAAACTATGACATCCAGTTCAATGGCCAAGACTTTGAATTGGTACTTCAACACATCTACCTTGAACAGAAAATGTAGATGGTTAGTGAGGTGGACCTGGAATAGATTAAGATGGAGAGAATGGACTAGATTGCATATGGGAAATTATGGAGTGCTTTTAATGATCTGAGATTGCTTCCTGGCACAAAAACCTAAATTCTTAGTATAAATGTCTCAGTCTTAGAACACCACAATCCTCAAAGAATCAAAGTGATGGGTGACTCAGAGAGAAATGGAAAATTAGACCATGTTCTATTCTGATTTAGTGGGAAGGGTGGGATTAGAAACTATGGTACTGAAATTCCAGTCAGACCTTTGTTCATCCCACTGAACCCTGATGCCTAATAACTCTTAATGGAAGTGAATTGCCCTTGAGATTTCTCTAAATATACATTATATAGCTAATGTGAATCCTGATGCTTTCAGTGTGACTAGTAACTAAACAGATCAATCTATATACTGAGTAGCTTGGCCTCCTTATTCCCTGTAGACACCATGCCTGAAGGGGGTGCTGGAGAGCAGCCATTTAATCAATTGCTAATATACAGGAATGCCTCTGCATCCTTCCTTGTCAAAGGACCAATGAAATGCAGATTTTTTTTTTTGGTCACCAGAAAATTCCTCATCCTAGATAAAAATTAATAATAATAATAGTAGTTTGTTACATATTGTTTTAACATTTACAGAATGTTTAGCAATTTAAATTTCATTTGATTTTCACAATTTTGTAATATAGATGCAGATTAAAAACTGATCCTGAGAGAAGGTTAATTGACTTAACAGTAGTCACATAACTGGTAAATATATATGAGAAGAGATTTATATCCAGGTCTTTCTGTCTTCAAACCCACTATTCTATCTACAGTAATAATCGAATTTTTTCTTGTAGCATGCAGCAGAGAGAAAAGAATCAGAGTTGAGAATCAGGGAGATATAAGGTCTCATTTTGGCTCTGCCTCTAGGTACTTGGACCAACCCACTTATGTACCATAGGTCCCAGTTTCCTCACTTCTAAATTCAAGGGTAAGGTCAGGATTTTTCCTACTCGATTTCATGAAACAAAACAAAACAAGACTGGATTCTATCTCACCGTCTTAGATGGAATCTAGAAAAATTATTTGTGACTTAGTCTAAATTCTCTGCCCAATGATGAAATTAGGCATTTTTTTTCTAGCAATACTTTTGCCATGTCATCCATAATAAAAATGTTTTTGTCATTTGATGAGGTATCATCGATTACCAAGTGATAATTAATGCAGGATTAAATGCCACCTCTTTAAATCTCTTTAAAAAGTATGTATTTCTTTCTGCATAAGTCTTGCCTTCAAAGATTATTATCAATTTTAAGCTTAAGCTGATAACTGGAATTTCCAAAAGAAAGATGTTAGAGCTAAGTCAGGTCAGCTATAGGAAAGGGGTCAAGTGTATCCTGCTATATTAGCAATAGAAAGCTTCCTATTTAGTCATGTGAACCAATCTTCCCCTTTCTTCAGAGATGTATTTCTTAGGGATTTGTATATTGAGGGAGAGTTGTAAACTATTAAACACATTTGAAAGACGAATTGTGACAAATAACATTATATGTAACTTGTAATAAATGACATGATGTATTGCTATGTAACACTATAATTATAAATAGTAATAATAATAAAATTATCAAGAATACCTAAATAGGCTAAAAGTATAGTTAATATAAAAATGCTATTATATTTAAATATTTTATTTAATATTAATATAATATATTAATTTAAAAATAAATTTATTTTATTACAATGCAAAACAATATAATTGATCTATTAATTAAAATTCAAAAATCAATTTAATTAGATATATTTAGATATTAATTTCACAAAATTCAAAATATAGATGACAAAAACAATTTGAAGTAAACATAGAAGAGGGTTTCTTATTCTTTATTTTGTGATGGACTTCTTTTGTAATCTGGTGAAGCCCATGGACCTATCCTTATAAAAATGTTTTTAAGGGTATAATTTTTTAAAGAATTACTGTGAAAATCATTTATATTAAAATTCAATTATCTGAATAATTTTTCAAATTAAGTTCATGGGCCTTAGGTTAAGAACCAGTGATGTAGTGGTATACTGTTAATGGTTTATTGTACTTCTTTCCTTCTTCCTAAGAAAATTATTTATAGCCAAAGTAAGTTATAGGCAACCTAAGAGGAAGCACTATTTTTTTCTTTTCCCATAGCAGCTGTCATCTTCAAGTAGCTGCCATGTTTGTGTGTGTATGTATGTGCGTTTGTGTGTATGTTTCCCCAACTAGGGCAATCTGATCTAGAGTTACCCCTAATGCTTAGTAGGATGGGGCTATGGCAAGAATTTAGCTCTGAAAGCATACACCTTATTCAAAGGGAATGGAATAGTATGGGAGGGTGCGTAGAAAAGTCATGGGGTATAAAGTAGCATTATATATTAAAGATATAGGCTAATAGGAAGAAATTTAAGAAACTGAGGATCTACAGAGATAAAGCCAAAAGCAATAGTTATAGGCATATACTACAGCTAAATCTTGACTAGTGCAAATGTATCACATGAAGTAATCAAATTATTTGAATTCAGACTGCATTTTCCATTAGGCTAGAATCAAATACCACATTTTACATAATTTAACTTTGAGTAGCACAAAACTATATATGCAACTACTTCATGACATTTGTAATTTGCACTAATCAGGACCTAGCTTTTCACACAACTAAGGACAAAAGAAGAAATTAATTGACAAATTTGGCCACTGATCACACATTGGGAATGGGAGATTTTGTCTCTCTAGGCTACTCCTTTACAAAAATAATACAACCCATACATTTGTGACATGATATTAATAACAGCTAGCATTTAGAGAACTCTTCCTAGCTTATAAATTCTTATCTTATTTGATCTTAACAACAGTCCTTAACAACAAGGCATATCAAGTATTATTATCCCCATTTTGTAGATAAGTAAACAAAGGTCCTGAAAGAGGGGGAGATTAACCCAGAGTCACAGGTTCCTCTGAAAGTTTCACTTTGCTCATTGTTTGTGGAATATCTTTTAAAAGCATTTTGCTTCAACAAAGCAAAATGCAGCCCTAAAGTCTCTCCTTTAACATGTTTTTGATCTTTTATTTGTCAATATTTTTACCATTTTTTTTGCACGAAGTTCTGAATAGCAGGGTTGTCAAATCTGCAGATGAATTAACATACTTGGATTGATTATTCAGACATTGGAGTAGAGTCTACTATCCACAAGGTAGAACATTGGATTCAACCAAATAATACGAAATTTACTTCAATCAGTCAACCAATAAGCATTTTTAAGTCCCCATGATGAGTCAAAACATTGTGCCATGTGTAGGAGATACAAAGGCAAAAGGGGAATAGTTCCTGCCCTCAGAGTACTTATTATATTCTTTCAGGGGAGACAACATGTATATTATATATATATAAACAAAATAAACTCAAGGTAATTATGAGTGGAGTGGGTGGAGAGGGATGAAGGCACAAGCTACTATGGGGATCAAAAAAGGCATCATGCAAAAATTGTCTATTGAATTGAGCTTTACAGGAGATTATGGATTCTCATAAATAAATGAATGAGTGAAAAAAGCATTTAATATGTGCTTAGAAGGCAGCTGAGTGGCACAGTGGATGGAGTGCTGGACTTGGAGTCAGGAAGACTCATCTTCTTAAGTTTAAATCTGGTCTGAGACAATTATTGAGTGACACTGGGGAAGTCTCTTAAGCCAGTTTGCCTCATTTTCCTTATCTTTAAAATGAACTAGCAAAGGAAAAGGCAAGGCGCTTCAATATCTTTGTCAAGAAAACTCCATATGAGATCATGAAGAGTTGGAAATGACTGAAAATAACTGAACACCAGACGTGCTAAACATTGTGCTCAGCTCTAGAGATACAAACAGAAAATAAAATCTCTGCTTATACTCAAATCAGGGGAAACCACACTTAAAGGATAGTTCAACATCAGGCAGAATGGAAAGGACAGGAGGTCCTAAAGATGTAACTGCAGGACAGATGTCCAACAGCACTTAGGGTGAAGCATGGTATCTGCATTATAAGCCAACAAAACCAAAAGAGACCAGTCCACCATTATTGGGGGGGGGGGGAGGATATTTTCCCAAGGGTCAGAGTACATTAAGAATTTTGAGATTCTTCTGGCAGGGGTAGGGATGGGGGAGAGTCAATATATGACCTTGAGGGCAAAAGTGGTGGGAGACATTGACAGAAAAACCCAGGGCAGGGAAGGGGCAATGGCAGCCCTCTTCTTAGCACCAGCTGTGGCTGGAGCCTTCTAGGAATCCCATTAGGAGGGAATATATTCCAAGTACATCCAGTGAACCTTAAGAAGGCAAGTTTGGCTGGACTGTGTGGTGTTTGGAGAATAAGGAAAAAGAAAACTGGAATGGTGGAGAACTGGAAGAGTTTGAAATGACAAAGAGAAGGCTTTATTTTTAGTCTTAGAGATAATAGGAAGTCACTGGAATTTATAAATGGGGATAATGTGATCAGATATATTTTAGAAAAATCACTGGCATCTGAGTGGATGGATTGAGTGGGTAGAGGCAGGAAGAACAAAAAGCAATAGTTTGCATGAGATTTGATGAGGGACTGAACTAAGATGGCAGTTGGGTCATGGAAAGAAAAGGACAGAGGTTCCACATTTTGAGATAGGAAGGACTCTATTTTGTTTGGTCAAATGATGCCATCTCTACTATGAGGAGGGGAGAGAAGTGAGATATCTGAGAAATTTCATGTAACAAATACATAAAAGCAGAACTGTTGCCTCACTCCTTCCTTTCCTAATTTATTCAACTTTGTGTTTCTCACCCTGATCTGATAAACTCTCCTAATTCCTACTTTAATGTCTTTATTTAGTTTTTAGAACCAGGCCTCTGTGTTCCTGATCTCAGTTTGGGAATCTAACTCTTCTTTTAGCTTTTGCTTATCATTTTGAAGTCTGATTTTGTGAGTCTGATCCTTAGTTGTTACTTGATCCTAATTATTCTGATGAGAGTCACCTAGAAAGAAACATCAGTCTATTCCTAAACAATCTTGCTTCAGAGGACATTTTAATGGACGTATCCAACTACCCAAGGTTTGTACGTCTACATGCAATGGCTAAAGCTGATTACTACTGTAAAATTTAGTCACTATGGCTTGTTTCCATGGTGAAGATTTGGGACAGGACCCAGAAGCACTGGTTTCACCACCTATTCATGGGCTATTAGGATAAGCCACGGTCAAACACGCAGCTCTGATTTCATTGTCTTGTATCCAGTTCATCCCAATCATATAGAGTTGGTCTCAATTAAGTCATTTTCTCTGCAATGGGAGGGGGTCTGTTTTGTGAGTGTGCCTGAATATATGCATATATCAGCATTATTGTTAACTACATATGCACGTACATATATTTATACACATGCTCACATGTGCAAAGATGCAGTTCCAAACTTAATTAAAAATAGAAAGCAACCTAAAGTGTGCTGGTATTTTCCCTGACTTCAGCATGATCTACCACTTTGACAAAATTTCATAAATCTCCAGCAATAGAAAATTCTACAGCACGGAACCATTTTATGTTGCAATATTGGTACTTAAAATATTCAACAACTTTCATCATGTTTTGCCTCTTGGTACATGGGATTTTTATGTATTTAATAGTTACATATGTTATATATTTTAAACAGTATTTTTTTACTAATGGTCCCCCACAGTACATTTTTCTGAAACTCTAACATCTGTGTTTTGTACTCCCAGCTTAGGATCATCCTCTTAAATTGAACACATGCAACAACAGAAGATGAACTAGTAGTTATTTTTAAAGTGGCCGCATCCCATAGAGAAGGCTTTGATGCATTCAAGGGTTAGGGGAAGAAGTGCCATGGTCTCTTCCTTCTTTCCCCTGGACCATGTCCCTTGGAAAGAGGAAGGGGAATTCTTGATCTGGCATGACTGAGACGGATGCTGCTGTCTTCAGTGCCATGTTTCCAGCAGGTACACAGAAACTCAGAGGAAAGGAACCATAGGGAATGTTCATTTGTTATTTATTTATGAACTTGCCATGCCACATCATGTAAAATTAAAACCTTTAGCTTGCTCCTGCCCCAGTTGCTTGAACGACAGTCTTTTTTTTCCCCCTTCATGCTGAAACAGGCTTTAAACAGCCAAGGCCACCCACAGGCTCAGGCTGGATGTTGCTGTGTATCTGCTTTTGGCTGTTAACTTCATTGAGTTTACCTACAGAAGCCTTCCTAGAGAGGAACTGGTCAGCAGCCCATGCAAAAGACCTGGACCATCAAAGAGAATGTCAAGGAAACTCAGCCTTTGGTGCTTGTATATGCACAAAAATCAGCTTATTTGTTCTAGAGGCTGAATTGCTTTTATGCTCTGGATAACAAAGAAATTTACTCAAACATTCATTTATTATAAATTGGGGAATATGGCTCATCGCTTATGGAGCATCATGCTTCAGAGTCCGTTGGGCAGGGAGGTGAATGGAGGGGGGAATACCCTTCCTGTAGGAATTCATAAATAATCCATACAAGGAATGAAAAGGTTTTGTTAGCACTTTGGACATTTCTCTCTTCCTGGGGAGAAAATATCTACTCTCACTCCCTGAGCTTTTAAGGGAAGAAGAGTACTGTACCTTTGAGACCAAAGACTGAATGTTCTTGAATAGGACTGCCCTATCATATCAAAAACTTGGAGCTGGAAGGGGCCTCTGGTCATTCATTCATTCATTCATTCGACAAACATTTATTAGGAGCTCTCTGTGTTCAAAGCACTGTTCTGGATGTTGGAGAAGAAATAAAGTTTACATAAGACAGACCTCTCCTTACTCTCATGAGGCTTGCAGGTGAATAGAGGAAGGAGAAAGACACCAAAACTGATAATGATATACATGATTTATATGAGCACATTTTAGAGATGCAAAACAAAATGTTTTCTAGTATATCCATTACCCTAATCATGAATCCAGCCTACAGAATCCCCCAGAGGGGGAAATTTAGCATCTGCTTGAATGGTGCCTGTGCCAGGGAGCTTATTCCTTCCTTCTAGAGGCAGCTCATTTTACTTTTGTACAACTGTGATGAGAAAGGTTTTCTTATGTAAGTCAGTCTTCATTCCCTTTTTTCCTCCCTAGCCAACCTCCCATTTAGTTCTATTTTTATTCCTGAGTCTGACTAGAAAAGATTAACATTTTTGATAGGACAGCTCACCTCACATACATATATGTTGTTGCAATTTGGAGAGTCCTGGGAAGGTCCACCTCCAAAAAAACAAATCAGACACACAATATCTTCATTTGACCAGTTTCCGTGCTTGAAAATTCTATAGTACTTATTTATTGGACTATGATAGTGAGTGAAGTTATAGATTATAAATGACTTTTGGGAGAGGCAACTAATTAAGTCTTGATTATTGTGAAATTTAGATTACTCCACCCTACTTAGATCTTACTTTATGGTGAAGATAAAGTTGTAATTTCCTGATTGAACAATGAAGGTACTTGGTTCTTACTTTATATTGAAGCTAGAACTTTAAGCTAAGACTATTTTAAAATCTTAATATAAAAAGGTGTTAAGTAACTATAAAGATTAAATTAATCACAAAAAGGTAAAGTAACTAACAAAAGGTGAACTTAACAAAGAAGTGTTAAGTAACTCAAAAGATATAATCTAATCAAAGAAGATGAGAACTAAAGAATGGGCAGTCCTGGAGAAAAGCCTTTGATGTGATTGTTAGATATGAAAATTTAGAGGAGGGGACATAAGAGTAAAAGGTCTATATATTTTGCATCACTTCCTCTCTCTGGTGCCTTTGGTGGCAGAGAAGTGGCTGGTGGCAGTGTGCTAGGCCTTTTGGCATCTTGGCATGGCTACAGCTATTGTCCGGTTCAGTGGTGAGTTTCTGGCTGAATCTTTCCTCCTTTACTTTTACTTTCCAAACTTTATCCTTTTAGAAGCCTCTAATATCCTTCAGAGACCTAGTGGCAGAGATCTTGAACTCCCCCTGGCACAG
This sequence comes from Monodelphis domestica, assembly GCF_027887165.1. Classification (NCBI taxonomy): domain Eukaryota; kingdom Metazoa; phylum Chordata; class Mammalia; order Didelphimorphia; family Didelphidae; genus Monodelphis; species Monodelphis domestica. The sequence continues at coordinate 134,857,687 of NC_077234.1, read as the reverse complement.
GCCAGGCAGGAGAAATCCTATACCCTCTTCCCTCTTTCTCCTTAAAATCCTTCCCTCTATATTAACTAAAATTACCATAAATTTCCAGACTGACTTGGGTATTTTATTTGGGATTTTTTCCCCTGGCAACCAATTAATTTACATTTTAAGTCACAACCCTAAAATTATCTCTACATTATCCTGTAAATGAATTAGATATTCAGATTGGCTATAGAATTAGCCAACAGAGTTCTGAGGAAATGGGCTATACTTGTTGTGTGTATGTATGTGTGTAGAGGAGGGGGTAAGAGAGATGAAAGAGAGAGATATAGGACCTGAGGAATTGGGTGGGGGATCAAAAAAGGTCCAAAGTCTAGAACACTAATCAAGAAGGATGATCAGACTGGAGTGCTCTTACAGGTTGTTTATAGCAGTCAGGGGAGCAGTATGACTATTGCTTAGAGGAGCATGGAGGAGGAGAGAGGAAAAGAACAATATAAAAGAGAGAAAGGGGGAAGGCAATGAATCAAAGTAGGGTGCATAGAGAAAGGAAAGACTAAAATCCAACTTTGTAATACTCTAAGTTGAGACCTCTCCTCAAATCAAAAAGATTTGAAATATACAAAACGAAGTCATCTCTATGAAATCTGTCACTGTGAATTCTTGTGTACCTTTTCAGGTTAAAAATCTGTAAGAATGAGTTGAATGTGATGGTACACACCTATAAGACAAACCAGAGTGGAGGCTGAGCTGAGAGATCTTTTGAGTTCCAAGTTGCAGTGGGCTAATCTAATCAGGTGTCCACAATAATCTACCATCAATATAGTGAGGTCTCTGGAAGGAGGAGAGCAACATGCTGCCTAAAGAAAAGTTTACCTGCCTAGATCAGAAATGGAGTAGGCTAAAGCTTTTGTGCTCATCAGTAGTGAGATTTACTGGTGGGTGGCTCTTGCACTTCCAACCTGAGTAAGACAGGAAGACCCAGTATTCAAATAAAATAAGAATGCAGAGACAGGCAAATCCTTATGCATGAAATGAAATATTGGGCATCAATGGATTTTTGACAACTCTTCAAAGTGTTTCTAAAATTTTACTCCCCTAACACTAAATTTCATGTTATGCTTTATATGTCAGGGAGGAAGGTAGCCAAACTTTCCGGTACAGAATTCTCTTCTCCCCTATGAACAAGATACTTTGTTAGATGTTTGTAGGAATACTTTTTACATTGCTATAGCCTCCATGTGGGCAGAGCATCATGTCATCATACTCCATCTGGATAGGGATGTCACCAGGACAAAGAAGTACAGTTCTATTGCTTAGTATCTCTCTTTGAAGTCAAGGATTGTTTTGTTTTCATCTTTGGTTTTGTTTTTCTAAACTCAACACAGGCATACTCCTTAACACATAGTAGGTGTTTATTATATTGATTCTGATATCTGAAATTGGAGGTAGTATATAAACTGCCACCGGACTCCAGCAATTCTCCTTCTATTGAGTGAAGGGAAAAATCAATTGTGCACTTCCCCAGTACTAGACCATGAGTCAAGAAAAATGCATAGTTTTGCCTTCCCCCCTCTTTTTTTTTTTGATATTTTTTGCCAAAGAAACAAACAGAGCAGTTATATTACTGCCTTGATAAATTATATATGCTACATCTTAAAGAACAGATTGTACATAATAGAAGTTCACTGCTTCTTCTATAAGCCTCTTTCTTGTTCTTTTTGTATATTGAAATATTTGTTTTTGTTGATGATTAAGTTCTCAATAAAAAAGTAAATTTCATTTTAAAAATGCATAATGTTTACATGAATGGGGATGAATAGGGTCCCCAAAGCACCTTTCATATCCAGAAAGTGGAGTAGGATTCATAAAACCCCTGTTCACAGGGCAAGATAAGCTTTTCACTAGCACTTCCTAGGTCATGCCCAAAGGCCTCAACTGTTCTCTGGGTGTAGGTAACTGGCCGTAGGTATGATAAATTCAGCCCACAGCTACTGTCCTGAGGAGAAGAAATAAGCTGGCTGTCTTCCTTGTAGCCTCTATGGAAGTCAGGAACTTCTCGGTGGGCTGTGTCTGGACACTATAAGACACTTGGTGTTGAATTGAATTCAATTTCTTGCTTCCCCAGGTGACTTCAAAAATTATTTTTTTTGATTCTAAGGTAAGGACAGGCAATGTGTTGGAGGAGTGATGAGGGAAATAGGAAGCAGCATGGTATATTGGACTACATACCAAATTTGGAGTAAAAGGACCTGATTCAAATTCCAGCTCTATCAATTATTTTTGCATGGCTATGGATAAGACTCTTCACTTTTCTGGGTGTCAGTTTCCTTATCTGTAAAATAAGAAGGGATTGACTAGATGTTCCCTAAGTTCTCTTACAGGTTTAGATTTTTGAGAGTGATTACTGTGACTATTAAAGTGTTCTTCTCTCTATTTTGGGGGGTGGATAGGGTAGCCCTACAAATCTATGGTGGAGCCTGCCTCCCACCTGCTTACTCACTCACCTGCATGCCATTTTGCTTTATCCTGGGCATAAAAGTTGATGTGAATCGTATATTAGCATTAAATCATGGTCATCTTGGAGACCATCTTTAACTCAGTATGCTTCCTCAGCAGGGATATTCTAATACTCTCAAGTGAAAGACTCAGAAAATAATTCCTTTCAGTTGTTATCTTTAAATATCTGTTGGCTTTCAAAGATATAATACATAACCCCAGTTTTTGTTCTCGAGGTTTTAAGTGATTCAACTGAGTCCTTCAAATTTTCTAATATTCTTGGTTTTGAATAATTCTTAATGTATTTTGGAGTCCACCTTGTATGTATGTATGTATGTATGTATGTATGTATGGCATAGTCATAGCAGGCTGATCTCAGAGTCAAGAAGACTTGTGTTTAAATTCTGCCTTTGATACACACAGGGGGTGTGCTTTCCTGGGCAAGATACCTAACTTCTCATGCTCTAGGGAGCATTCTAAGACTGATGTTTGCAGTCAAATTTCTTATTTAAATTGATTAAGAGTTTCCCAGCTGGTAATTCCCAATTATCAGAACCAACACAACCTTAAAATGCATTTTAGGCAAGATTGCCTGTATTTGTTATTGTTGCATTGTTTCCATCAGATCTGACTCTTTGTGACCCTCTTTGGGGTTTTCTTGGTAAAGATAATGGAGTGATTTGTCATCTCCTTCTCTAGCTCATTTTACAGATGAGGAAACTGAAGCATGCACGGAAAAGGTAATACAGCTAGTAAGTGTCTAAGGCCAGATTTGAACTTAGGAAGAGGAGTCTTCTTGACTCCAGAACACACACTCTATCTATTGTGCCACATAGCTACCTGTTTTTGCTAACTGTACAACTAAGTAATATTGTAGAAAGAGCCGTATATTCTCTTTGATAGGAAACATTTTGGAAATTAATGCCAATGAGGACATCTGATTATGCCTTCTCTCTTCTTAGCTTTCTCTCTAGGTATCTCAAGTGGAACCAAGGTGAAGGTGAGGAACCGTATAAAAAAAAGAAGACACTTTGGGCAATTTGGGACCTGGTAGTTATAATATACTTCTTCTGGTATTACAAAGCAGAAGTCCATGAAGCTGAATTATTTTACTCACCTGAGAAATGCAATAATTCCCTATAAATATGTTGCCTGGAGAGCATTATTGCCCTTATGATATGAAATAGAATTCATGAATTAAAAAGAGAGGGGGATGGCCCACCCTGTGCATTTGCTCGCTATTATTAAAGTGGGTACAACATCCGTCATAACCAATCAGACAGACCTCATAATGTCCAAAGCATTGCAGATGTTTCATAATTAAGTAATGAGACAAGACAGGGTGTGAATTGTACTGTATTAATTCATGCCAAGGGTGTTGGTGATGCAGGATAGAGGCTGAAGACCCAGTGCCATTCAAGGAGACAAACAGGAATTAATACTGCTCTGCTTTCCCTATTAAAGATTTGATTATAATTGTTTGATTTTTTTAAAACAAAAAAGACACTATATGGATTGACGAACTAATAAGAAATAAGTTCATGACTGTACATTAATCCAGAAAGTTTGCTCAGTTTTGCAGTATGTTTGGCTCAGCAATGTTACTCTGGCAAATCAGACCATTTGATCTTTCCTTTTTGTTGTTTGTTTTCTACTTGTCACTACATTTAGATCCTAGGCTTTTTCATACACATTTGTCGCATTTCCATCTGTCAAGAATTCATACTGAGTATATGATATAAAGGGAAAAGAGTATTCTCTTCCAGCTTTAGCTTTTGATGTCCAAGTCCTTGTGCAAATTACCAAATGCTATTTTTAAACAAACAAAAAAAAAACCGAACTAAACCCAAAATGAAACAGAAAAACCCCAGGGCTTCTGGTTTTCAATAGAGTTTTTGGCACAATGAAACAGATACAAGTTTTGATACATATATGCCAAGTCAGAATGGATCTTTTCTTCCCTTTAAATTTAGAAGGTATTCCTGAGCTTGGAATAATGGAGATTACATTTTTCATGCTCTTATTTGACTATTGACAAAAGGAGACATTGGCAATTGCCAGGGAGAGTGTTTAACCTTCATGGTTTCTGGAGGAGAGTATTTTAATACTACGCTCCACTTGATGTAGACAGGTATTATTGCAGAACACAGAAGCCCAAATAGTAGATCAGCATCTACTTAAATTTTCTGAAATGTTATCTAATTGGTTTTAAAGCAGAATTTCTGTCAGCAGGTTGCCATTTCTTTTCTCTGTTAGGTCAGTCAGCATCTACTTTTCCATTTACTATTCCTACTTCCCCACAGCCACAGTCTAGTGTCCTAAAAATAACCTTACCTTCTGACTTAGAATTGATACAGGACCTAAGGCAGAAGGTTAGGAAATAGGTGTTAAGTGACTTGTCCAGGGTCACAGAGTTAGGAAGTATCTAAGGTCAGATTTGAACACAGGTCCTTTATTTTCAGGTCTGATACTCTATCCACTGAACCACACCTATACTCTAAAGTCTTTGAGGAAACAAATTATTCCTCATCTCAGAAAAGTTTGCAGCAATGTATCACCAAGGGAAAGATAAATAAAATGGGAAAATTTTTCATCCGTTAGCTCCTCCCACATCTCTCCATATAAGCTGTGTTTTTTGAAGGTCTCCAAGGACTACAAATGGTATGAATATAATATACTTGCATAGAGGAGAGTAAAAAAGGACTTGTAATTTGGTGAGGCTTGTGACGGGACCCTCTTAGCTTCTGACCTAGGCAGAGAGAGACCTTTGTGGCTTCTGACAGAGTGGTGGACTTGAATTAATCAAGCTGAGATTATATGGCTGGTTAAAAGAAGAAAGAAGAAAAATACTTGTACTCCAAACTCTCTGACTGTCCCTGTGTCACAGTTGTGACAGAACTGCCATTTTACCAATACCCTCCTAACTCTTTGTATAGATTAGGGAAACCCCATCCCTCTTACCTCATCTTCCATCCTGTCCCATCTTCCCTAATAAACCTCCTTACTTGAGAAAGAGGGGAAAAGTATCTTTTCTAAACCTCACAGTCCACTCTGGGAAGGAGGGGGAAGGGACGAAGCTAAAGGCTTCAGAATTGGAAGGAAAAGGGAGTTATTGAGGGAGGAGGAGGGTAGGAAAAATATTAATCAATTAGTCATCTAGGGAATTGATAGATACCCTCAAGTATTCCTCTAGTATATCTCTCTCCATTACAACTAGTCACCCTCAGGTTTTCCCTAGTATCTCTCTAGTCACTCCAGAGTATCTAGTTATTACAATTGACACACCAGTATATCATTTATTACAACTACAATCAGTGTATCCATTTTATTGACAGTAAAAGTGTCCAGTTACTGGATCTCTAGATCCTGGAAAAATGTTCTGGTATTTCAATGACTTTTGGGCACTTTCTTAGGGTGCTATGAGGTTACTTCATTTCCCAGTTGTCTTCCACCTGAAGTCTAGAAGATTTAAGCAAACATTTATTAGTATTTATTTTTATTCATTTTTATTAGTTCTTGTAATATTTTACTGATAAAACATTGATTCATCATAACCAAGTATCATAATTTAGGTATTAATGTGGTTCTAAACAATAATGCATTAATAGAAATTCATGTGAAGAATAGTTAAACATTTCTCAGTTCGATGTATAACAACAGAATATATTTCAATGAATGTGTGATAACTGAGAACAGAGATTAGGTTTTCTTAGAATGGTCTCCTTAGTCACAGTCAGAAAGATAAGCAATTTTGCTAATAGAAGTTCAGCTTCACATTTGAAGGCTACCAATATATTATATTGCAAAATGGAATATATGAAAATAATTGATGACAGTTTATTATAAATATAATTAATAGGCTCATCTCTAAAGTGTAGGCTCAAAGGTTGGAAGCTGGTTACACATACATACATAGTATTAAATTCAGAATTTCAGGAGGAAGATGACATTGTCCCTTGGATTATTTTATTAGTTTTATTCTTTTACCTTTCTTCACTTCCTGTTCATTTGCCCAGGAGTCCAAAAAAGAATTAGAGCTGAGACTCTGGAGGGGTCCTGAATCCAGAGAGAACCTTGCCGGCTTAGGTGCAAAAAAAGGTTATCTATAAACTAACTTTGACCTGGTTCAATTTAGCAATGTAAATCTAAGTCAAAGCAAAAGATCTGAAACTGTCTTTAGTGAAAAGGATGTTGGGATTTAAAATTAAAAAAAAATAAGATTGGTGGTATTAGTTAGTGGAAACTGTTGTGTATTTGAAACAGCTTCATTGAAGTGAAGCATTTCCTTTTAAAGAAGAAATACTCATTCCAACTGAGAACCTGAGAACTGAAGAGATTCTCCTAATTAGGAAGAAAGTCATCAAGAGTTTCCTTAGGCTGATGATTGCTTGTAATCTGGCTTTAACTTCCACATTGGCTTCAGCAAAAAAGGCTCTTGTACTTTTATGAAAAGATGAATGGCAGAACTCACTCTTTCTCTTACAAGGACCCTAGATAAAAACAATAAATAAACAACTGGAAATAGAACTTTATGGACAGAGGACCATTAAAGCAAAACCAATTAGCAATCAAATGAGAACTGGTAGCAACACCTAATAGACTATACATCCAACAGAAGCTATATTGTTGACACGTGGTCTTTGTTGATGAAATCCTTTTTAGAAGACAAAACTATGCATTCAAATGTCCTTTCATGTACATTCCCTGCTCCCTAGGCTCTCTATGTGTATGATTTCCTTCACATATTCCCTAAGTATTTATTCTCTTTTTTTACATTTATATAAAAACTTGACTCTAGTTAATGAGGAGGTGAATATTTTATTGCTATTTTTCTTATTAATCTAGGGACCACTTATTATGTACTGCTAGCTTATCAAAGTATAATTTGTATCATTAGTACTTAGTATTTGATGTGAAAACACTTTTATTAGCAAAGATAAAATTTTCAAAGGATAGTGTTTTGTTCTAGTTTCTAACATTTGGATATGGGACATTGTTTACCACACATAGTAGGTGCTTAATATATGCACATAACTTTCCCTCTTCATTTGAGTGATGGATATTTTTTAATCTATTTCTTTTTTAGTGGACTTTTATGTCAATTTCCTCTTTAAAATTTTTAAAATAAATCCCCAAAGGAATTTTCACTTGTGTTTTTTTTTTTTAAACCTTTACCTTCTGTCTTAGAATAAAAAAACCAAAAAAACAAAAAATGGTATTGGTTGCAAGACACAAGAACAATAAGGACTAGCAATGGGGGTTCAATGACTTGCCCAGGGTCACATAGCTAGGAAGTGTCTGAGGTCAAATGTGAACGTATGACCTCCCATGTCTATCCCCACCCCCAATCCCACCTTTTTAAACTCTTATTTTCTGCCTCAGAATCTCAAGGCAGAAGAAAGAGTTTACTCCTTTCCTTGGATTAATTAGGTCCCCGAGGTTAAAATCTCTGAGAGATTAAGGAGAGCTGTTAGGGTTACTCTAAAATTTATGACTTTGATTTGGAGAATATTGAACACTTATTCTTTATTGAGGATATAATAAAATAAAATTATAAAATCACAGCACGAAGCATGAAATTGTCTTATTAGGAAGGATTTTTTTTCCTAATAAACTAATTATCTTTTAGGGAAGTTGTTGAATTTTTCTTATGCTTCTTGACAGTGTATGTGCAGTTGTTATAGAGGAAGATGGGATAGATAGATGGAGTGAAATCTGAAGGACTAATTTATTGAACTTGCAATTTTATGGAATTACAGAGTTTCCCTGACTTAAGAGTTATGGTTTAAAAAAAAAATTCTGCTAAAAGGAGGATAGATTATATGTGTCCCAAAAGTTTTAGTGCAATTTCATGTCATTAAAGCTTAAAACTTTAATAAAATATTTAAAAGTTTTAAAAAATCTAAATAGCTTTTTAAGATTTTAAATATCAAAACTACATTAAGATTTTTGGAATACTTTGTACATGTATGCAATTATTCTAACATATAAAGTATTCCTTAAGATTTAAAAATAATTTGTAACTTCTGTTTCCTTTATTGTTTCCTATCATCTGTAAGATTTCCCAACAGTAAAATGATGTAGTGGGAACATTACTGCTCTTGGAGTCCAAAGCCTGGGTTTCAAGACCTTCCTCTGATGCTTACTTTGTGATCCTGCTCAAGTCACTGAATCTCAAAGAACTTTCATTTCTCTGTCTGGAGAGTTGAGATAATATTTTAAATGATGACTTTATGAGTTGTGAGGAAACGGCATTTTAAAACTCATCCCGGTGCTTAACTGAGTTATTATTGTTATTTGTGATGATAAAAATAATCTTCATTTAGCTATTTCAGTGTGTCAATGATCTCATTTATCGGGGGTGTCCCTTCCATTGGTGTAGCTTACAAACTATTCATGACTTCTTGTGCAGTTCTCATATGGCCTTCTATAAATCCTTCAGAGAAAATCTAGTCAATAAGATGGAAACCTTTTTTTTTTAGGTTCTTTAATATTTTATGGATACCAGGGTAACTTTCAGGCTATTCATCTGTTATATCCCACTGTAGGTAAAAATAATAATGATGATGATGCTAATAATAAAGACTATACCCTATATAGGTCCTAGATAGGATGTTGGCTTTAAAAAAAAGTTTTCAAACACACATTTGTAGGGGTTAAAATTTTTGCCTTGATTTGTATTATGGTTTCTCCCCTTTTCCCTGACTTTATTGAATTTTCCTGGACATTGTTGAAGAGAGGAAATATATTCTATAGTTATCCTGGGTAAGTCTTTATTGTCCCTAAGAAAGTCACTTATCTTTCTGCCTCAGTTTCCTCATCCATAAAACTACCCCACAGGGTTGTTGTGAGGGAAAACATAAACTTTATCTCACTCAATAATTGTGAATTTTGGCTTGAATTATTGATTGTTAGGAAGTTTTCCCTCATTGTTACCCTAAATTCTTATTGAGATGATTCAATTTCTGCTCATTAAACAAAAAATCTCTCTCTAAGCCAATAATAGGCACTCTCTATTGGGACTGGCTCTCCATAAGCCCAAAGACTATCTTTAAGTTTTCCCTTTCTTTTTCTAATTTCTCAGCTTAAAAAAAATATAACCCAAATCCAATGCTTTAGTCATCAGAAGTCAATGTTAAACCATGAAAGCACAACTGAAAAGGAGGGTTGCAAACTTAATTGGGAAGAGAATGTAACATGAGGTCAAACTACCTTAGAAAACAGATCCAACTGGCCAGTTGCTACACTGAATTATTTGGGACTTCATTAAAAAAAAAGTTGTTTTGAGCTAAATTATAGCCTTGCATAGTGTGGCAAAATGGAAATAGATGACCAGTCTAGATTTACATGCCAGTTCTGCTACCAGTTTATCGGTGTGATCAAGATACTCTATGACTCAGGGTCCTTATCCATAAGGTGAAGGATGCTGGATTTTATGACCTCTAAGATTCCTTTCAGTTCTAAATCTATGACCCTTTGATCTGCCATGTTTCCTCTGCCCTCACTGCTCTATTTCAGACTAGCGTACCTATTTGTCTCAATTTGGGGCTCAGGTGTGTCTAGACTCTGATGCCAGTTATGGCCCTGGGCAGGAGGCATATAAGAAACTCTTGGCTGAGAAAGCCTGTGTCTTAGCAACAAGTCTCATTCGTGCTGGTGGTACTCCGTGTCTATAACACAGACCCCCCATTTGGATTGCTGCCTCTGTTCCTAGTCTTCCAATCTTAGTTTGTGATTCCTACTGCCTGATCACTGAGATTCTAGACCTTTTCTGGCAGACTAATATAATAACTAACATTTATGTAAAATGCTTTTATGGTGATAAAGGACTTTACATGCCGTATTTCATTTAAGTCTCATTATAGTTCCTTCAGGCAAGTAGATCCAATATTACTTGCAAATGAGAATGAGGAGATTCAAGGTGAAGGGACTTGTCCAAAGTTAAATAGTTAGTGACAAAGCTGAGCCTTGAATCCAGGTCTTCTGAGACTAATTTCAATTCTTTTTTCCACTATACCACATTGCCTATTTGATAATGGCCTCTGCCTTCCTGCTGCCTGGACTTAATTTCTTACCTAGATTCATTCTCTCTACATATTTGTTTTTTTTTTTCAATTAAATCTTATTTTTAAAATCTTAATTTTTTAATGAATGGCAATATGTTTTCTCTTCCTCCCCAAATACACCTCTATCCACCTGCCACATTGGAGGAAAAATGAACAAATTCCTTGAAATAAACATTCATTAGCCAAAAGAAAACAACAACAACAATACAACAACAACAAACAAATAAGTCTTTTTTTGCATGCTGAGTCCATCACCTCTCTGTATGGATGTAGATAGAATGTTTCATCAAGTCCTCTGGAACTGTGGGTGGTCATTAACTTAATCAGAGTCTTTATAGCTTTCAAACTTGTTTTTAAAGTATGAATAAATTGTTCTCCGAGTTCTTCCCATTTCATTCTTCATCAGTTAACCTGTTTTCAAAAGTATTCATTTGAACAATATTGATGCTACAGTATGAATAGTTCTTCAAATTTTTTGTTTCTTAGAAGGTTTTCCATGTCTCTTCAAAATCATCTATTGCTTCATTTCTTACAGCATGATACTTTTCCCTACTTTCTAAGACCCTCTTATTTGGCTAAGCATCACCTTTACCTTTCATGTCTGCTTTGTTCTGCATCCTGCCTTATTCTGTCCTAATGATTCTTGGGTCCTGGGGTGATTGCTGCATTTTAAGAAAAAAATATCATTGGCTTATTGAGCTTTAATAAAAACTAAGCTCATTTTTGTCTTCTGAAAACTGAGTGGTAAATGTATATGCTAAAATGCTATCAAATGGAAAACAAAGTCCACAAGAAAAGACTTTTTAAAGTCAGTAGCTTCTATTAAAAAAAGGAGCTTCATACATATAAGATTGAAATTACTGATTAAATTTGGTGCTGAATCACCAAACGTTCCCCCCTTTGAAGTGAAAACATCAGTGGTAGCTTTCTAAGTTGCTCACCAATAAGGCATAATACCAAATCATGAATTTGTGTACAGGTTTAAGAAAGACTACAAAGACTGTTAATTATTTCAGTAAATAATTGGAAGGGACTTTTGTTTTTTGTTTTAGTTAATTGAGGTTTTGAAATTTTTCTTGCATTCATTGGATCATAGAGTTAGAACTGGAAGGAACCTTAGAGGTCATTAAGTTGAACCTCCTCTTTTTCTGTATAATGATAGTGAGGCAGAGAGATTAAGAGACATACCCTGGGTGTCACAGTTAGTAAATGACTGCAGGACAATTTGAATCTAGGCCCTTATGACTCCAAGGCCAGTGTCCTTTTCAAACACCATGCCACAACATTTTTGTTAAAATGAAGGAATGATGGTTGTATTATTTATTTCATTTTTAGTAAACAATGTTAGATGGATATTTCAGGGCTTACTCTTCATTTTCATATGAGTGCTTTTGTAGTGAGACATTTTGAAATGCCCAAGAAAAATTAGTTAGTCTAAACAATAGACTGACTAGTCTAAACCATCCAGGTTGATTGGACAGCAAGGCTTTACGTGAATATTTACACATCTAAGGCTTCAGTACAAATAATATTAAGCCCCATAGTCTCACCTCTTAAACAATCAAAACATATTTGTAGATTAATTTTAATGCACCTATTTTTCCCATTTGAATACTCCATGATTAAAAGTTCATGGCCTTGACAATATTATGTAATTTGAGAAATAACCAACAATGTCCCTGATGATTAAATATTCAACTTTGCAATTATTTTGTAACTTTTGTTCTGCTCTTCGCTCACTTTAAAAATTATCATAAAATTTTGAAAGATGTCCTCAGTGTAGAATATGTCCATAAAATATTAAATATTCAATTTTCCTCTATCATGGCTTGAAAAATTCATAATTACATGATGATCCACATAATAACTCATTCTGAAAAGTCATATATGGCACTCCCTCTGTGACTGAGTTAATAATTTACTGCTGTGTGGGATTTTCACTCGGCACTGTTAGTCTTGGGAACATTTATTAAGCAAATGTTCATTTGCAAAGATCAGGATGTGAATGAAGAGGGTAAGAATTTAATGAGGAGTGACAGACAGGTGAACTGATTCCATATAGAACTTGAGGACAAGAGAAAGCAGAGAGCTTTATCTTTCATAGCCTCAATAGACACGTGAAATGAAATATAGAAGGCAGGGGGCAGAAGAAAAAAAATGATACTTTCCTGGAAGGGCCAACAGAGGGGATAAATCAGTGGAAACCAGGAACATGACATAGGCTGGTGGAAATGACTCCACAAATTGTGGAAACTTAGCATAGCCACAGCCTGCTTGGCTGCTTTGGATTTGAATAGCTCTGGAACCTTCCAAAGCAGATGATTTCTGTCTGCAACATTTCCCACATTCCCACTGTCAGCAGCAAAATTGACAAAGACATGCTGTATATGAGAATGCTTCAAAATGGAGAGAAAGCGTAGCCTATAAGGGATTCACTCATTGGACTTGGGCTTGGCATCGTTTTGCAGGCTTTGAGGAGTGGGGAAGAACAGAAGTTCTTTCCAAGTAATTAAGTGTTTAATTCACATTAAAAAAAATAACAACAGAAAATTATTCTGTGGTACCTAGAATTAAATCTTATTAAAAAGCTTTCTGTGCAAATGGTCCAGTTTTCCATTTTTGTTTCATCCAGATATACAAAACAGCAGTTGCTGGAATATTTGAAATAAAGCCCCTCCTCACCAGTTTCAGTTTGGATTAATGGGTAACTGAGGCCATGTAGACTTGGCCTTCCCATGCTGCCTTAGGCCAATCACAATCCTATTGCAAGAGCAGCAGTGGGCCTTATCATAGAGAGGACACCTGTTTAAATGATGTAGAATGGGTCTGGGAATGAAAAATGTGCATTATTATCATCATCTATCTTAGCATGTATTGAACACTGGCAATGAGCTGCAGCACCAAAAAGATAAGCTCTAGAACCTCTAGTTCTAATGGTCATGAAATTCCCTTTGCTTCTTTAGTCGATCCATTCAGTCCTGGGCTACAATTAAACAACCTTATTTTATTTTATTTTCCTTTTTTCATTTGTAAAGAGATTGAAGAACTGTTACATAGTGGCTTATGCAATGTGGAAGGTTACATGAAAAAGAGACATACATTTTGTTTCTTCTGTAAAGATGTAGGGAAATGAAATTGCCTGGACTACTCACTGTTCTGATTCTGCCCTGGTCTATCCTGTCTGTGCATTTAAGCCCATTGGTCAAAAAGTGTGGCATAGATGTATACCTTCTCATTAAACTCCCATCTCCACTGCATTGAAATTCTGGCCCTCCATCAAGATCCAGCTTGATGTCTTCTGTGAAGCCTTCTCTCACTCCTCAGAAGTTTTTTCTAGTCTAAAATCATCACTCACCCTGATTACTTCTATGCACTTAATCATTTGACAATTTGCTAAATTATGTTTGTGAAAAGATTTCACTCCCTTTCCCCCCAGAGCTCACTCCCAAGACTGTAAGCTCTTGAGGGCATGGATTATTGTGTTCTGTGTCTTTCACATATTAGGCTTAAAAAACTGTTAAATTTAACTTATTGAATTATCTTTTTTTAAAAATTTTAAACGTAACTTTATTTTTTTTATCAATGAGAATTTATTTTCTCTCCCTCCTATTCCCACCAAATAAAAGTAAAATGGGAAAAGAAAACTCTTATAACAATATCATGATCAAGTAAGATAAATTCTCACATTGATCATGTACAAAAACTGTATTTTATTGAATGATCTCTTACTGTCTCTTTTAGTCCCTAGCATTCTCTGAAAATAGGGAAACAAAACTGAGCTCAAAACCCTGACCTGTAGTTATCATTATATATTAAAATGCAGATATTAATAATGCGCTTCATTCTTCAGCAAGTGGCTCATCTTTTTTGCAGATCACTATCTCAGATTCTTGTGGGGGTAAAAAGATAGTTAAATTGGAAGCAGAACAGAGCCTATGGTGAGTCTTTAGAAATGTTTCAAAGGAGTAAATTCTAAAGATAATTCAGATACTGCTTACCCTTATGGTAGTAACTTTGAAATTAGACTCTTTTCTGACCCAAATTTATACTTTTTGTTAGGTAAGTTACCTGGATCACAACAAAACTTTTGTCAGGTAGAAGCTGTCACTATTTTCCTTAATTCCTAATGCAAAAATGGATACCTTGGGATCCCATATCAGAGTCTTCTCTATCTCTAGTGGTATTCTCTGAGGTTATGCTTGTAGACTATGCCAGTCATTATCAAGCTTGACACAAAAGGTATTAAGTGCACACCCAGTAAGGCAACATGTTTTTCCTCCAAGGACCAGGCTCATAAAATTCAGGAAAGCACTTTTCTAGAGGGATGATCATTAAGTGATACATTTTCCTAACCATAACAACTCAAAAGACCAACTACTAAAGTGGAGATATCATGGGATCTGTGTTGATGAAAGGAATCTGCCCATATATGTGAAATCATATAACCTTCATGTCTGAAGAAACAATAGAAAAAGAAGTCTCTCCAATTAACAATGCTTTTGGCCAGCCTGACTGTGTATCTATCTATCCATCCATCCATCCATCCATCCATCCATTCATCTATCTATCTATCTATCTATCTATCTATCTATCTATCTATCTATCTATCTATCTATCTATCTATCCATCCATCTATCCATCTATCTATCTATCCATCCATCTATCTATCTATCTATCTATCTGTAAATATACATATATTATATATAAACATATTTTATATATAGACACATATTTCATTATGTATTCTACCCATAGGCAGGTGGCAGAGTAGATAAGAGTACTGGCCCTGAAAGCAGTAAAACTGCAAATCAAATCTGGCCTCAGTCACTTAATTCTGTGATTGTAGATAAGTTCATTTAACCTGTCTCAGTTTCCTTAAATGTAAAATGGGGATCATAATAGTACCTGTCTCCCAGGGTTGTTCTGTGTATCAAATGAGATAATAAATATAAAGTTATAGATAAATATAAGCTATTATTAAAATTATTTTCATTACTATTATTATCATAACTATAAATTCTTTTTATTAGAGCACTGATCAAATAATATTCTTTAATTCTGAGCCAAGAGAACACATACATTGAAAGAGTTTCCTGACTAGTTAGGTACACCATCTTTCTAGATATTTCTGAAAGTAAAAGATTTTATAGAGTAACCAAGTTTTTTTTCTTCCCCCATATTAATGAAAGTCATTCAGAGAGTATTGGACCCACTGCTATTGGTTTTTCTAATTTACTTCTTCATCTTTGTTAGTCTATCATCTCCCTAAGTTTGTTTTTCTCACTCTCTTTCAGAGGGGTCTCAGGGTGTATTTTAGTCTTCTGGTGTAGTCTAGTAAGAAGTACTAAACTCGGGGAGAAAGGAGACCTCAGTTCTAGTTGTAGCTACTTCAGGTACCACTTTCATCAACTACCTCTGAGGGTGAGGGACTAGATAATCTCTAAGGTCCTTTCCAAAATAGTGAAATTGCACATAGTTGATATCCAAAAGAAAGCACTGAATACAATGGCATTCTAGCTCTAAGATTCCCACTACCCAGCCTCAATGGCCCTCTGCTTTCTTGTCTTTAAAATAAGATGGTTGGTCTCCCTGCCTGGGTTGATCCAGGGATCTCTTCCTTTTGGACTCACAGGTGGGTCACAGACCTCCCACTTAATCATTAAGTGGGATGTTTACATGCTTATACTTTTGGTGATTAGATTTAAAATGGGCAGATCTCTCCACTTGACTTGAAAGTAAGGTGTTTATACTTTTGGTGATTAAATCTAAAAATGGGCAGCGGTTACAATTTAATCTTCACCATCAGGGGAGAGTTAATTAATTCCATTTTCACAATCAGGGGAGAGTTAAATTTAATCTTCACAATGGACTAGATGATCTATTTCTAAATCTATGTTCCAATGGCACTAAGTACTCCAGGAATACTAGTCAGAATGAATATTAGACAGAAACCTCAGTTTGTTTGCAAATGGATGTCGCTCTGGTTCAAGCCACTGATCATTGGAATTGCTTGATTTTTATAGTAATATCTTTGTTTTTGCCTATATCTTTGATTTTTGAATGTGCTTTATGATAAACTACAGTCTATGGATCTTGGACATAGTATATTTCACCAATATTTTTAACAGCTTCTGATAAGCATTTTAACTACACTAGATATGAACCTCAAAAAATCAGAGTTGGAATGATTTCTTAATACAATGAAGAGATAATGCCTAAATTGCCTATAAATCTCTTTTCTTAGTTTAATAAAGTCCAGATTTGAAGATTAATAAAAATGAGGAAAGAATATCCTGAAAGTAAAAATCTTTAAAAGGTTATAAGTTATTAGTTTATTATAGCCATCACTCAGAGTACTTTAATTTTTAATTTTGATTTTAGTTTTGTCTCTGTAGTGTGGCATGGAAGAGGCAGCTCTAGCCTTGGAGTCAGACAGAATGGTGTACAGGTCCCTACTAGCTGTATGACTATCTCTTAGTGCCAAAGACAACTTTCTAAAATTACAGGTCAGAGAAAGAACTAATATATAGAAATAAGGAAGACATATTTTATGAGTAAATATATTTTTTATTCCTTCTCTAATGAGGGGAATAGAGGTAAGGAAGGAGTTAACTGGGCATTTTAATGTAACAAACAATTTTTTAAAAATAAGTACATTAGGGTCCTCCTAAATAAAGTTTTATTTCCCCCTATGATTTCAGTTATCAGTGGTCAACCAGAAGCACAAGAGGTCTGCCTGTGGCAGTGGTCTGCCCCAAGGTGGTCTCTTTTGGGAGGCCCAGGGAGTACTCAGCCCAGTGGCAGGAGAGTAGAGAGAGCACACACACACACACACACACACACACACACACACACACACACACACACAGCAGATGTTTTCTTATATCTTTGGTTTCAACCATATTAGGGAAGTCTTGGAATGTATTCTCTGCAGATATAGGGACTCTACGGTACTCCACTTAACATGTTCTGTACACTCAGCTTAAAATAATATTTGTTGATAGTGAAATAGGATTATTGAAGTAAACCTGAGAGTGAGACTATCTATTTGCTGAAAAATTCTTCTGCAAAGTAAAATCTGTTCTATAAGTTAAAAAAAGTTAAAAAAAAGGGCTACAGATTGTAGAGGAATTACTGATCTCTTTTAGTGGAGGAGTTTGTACCCTAAAAGATTCACAGATCAGTGAAACCACAGGTCCAGACTAAACCAAACCAAAGAAAAAGCATGAAACTAGTTGTCTAAAAGTAAGACCCACTCCTCAAATCCTTTTGATAATTGGTTCTAGGCACTAAACACAGCACAAGATTGTTAACAAATATTTTAGAACTCATCAAATAACAAACATAAACACAAAAAAGTTAAAAAAAATTTAGAATATCTTCTAAAAGTAGCATGACAGATATTATCCAAAAAATTTATAAATGAAAAAAGGAGGTATGTCATTCAGCAAAATCTTGGGGATAATAGATGAACATATAAAATTTTTCACTCATATTCACAAAATCCCTGTACAGAAACCTAGAAAAAGGGCTCGAGATTGTTAGAAAAGTTGTCCTTTCTTAAAAAGTTTGTGCAAAACATGGACAAGAATTGCATTGGGGAAGAAGGTATGGAGGGATTGCAACATTCACTGATAGAGATATTATCTATAAATTTATATGATACTTTATATCATAAATTTATTAAAGTATTAAAATATACTTTTATAGATCATATCCTAGTCTTGGATATGGTAAGAGATAATAGTATGCAGCTGGTATCTAGGCCTTTGTAAATGAGTTTGCTGATTGGTTTGCTAAGCATCTCACTTCTGGAAATCATGAGTACATATAGAAAAGAAATATAAAGCCTTCATAATTCTAAGGTAAAAGAAAGAATTATGGAATTGCAAATTTGGAAGGAATCTCAGCTTCCACATAGTCCAATTTCCTCCCATGATTCCTGTTTAAGCTTCCAATATAAATAGCTATCTAGTGGTTATCTGAAGACTGCTGGTGATGGGAAACTCATTGTCTGAAGTCTATCATTTTTAAGAGAACTCTAAATAATTAGGAAGTTTTCTATTACATTATGCAAAAATATGCTTCCTGTAACTTCCATCTATTGGTCCAAATTCTGCCTTTCTGGACCAAATAGGAAAAAAAAAAAAGCTAATTACTCTTCCAAATTTCAACCCTTAATATATTTGTCTCCTCTGAGTCTTCTCTCTTCCTATTGAAAATTATACAGTTTCCTATAATGAATTAAGTCATTCAAATGCAGACTAAAAAGTAATGTCTTCAGAAATTAAAAAAAGTTTAAATTAGTGGCCTTTCCTCAAGGGCTGTGCCAGAATTAGCTCATGATGGTTCATGAAAGGCAATCATTAAAATTTCAGTATTTAGAAATCTAAGAAATAATTTTATGTACATTACATATCATTACATATCCATGACTTTATATTTTCAAATACTTATCTCATAAAAGACTCCTAATTGTAGGAAAGAACATGGAAAAGTATTTTATCAAATACTCTGTAGAATCTTAAGGCCATAATCAAAAATATAATACTAAAGAATAAATTTATTTTTTCACATGACAGGCATAAATAGAACACTTGGATGTTGTATACAATTTTTATTTATACCTTTAAATTACAACAATGCTATTCCTTTATCTGTGGCCTAGAAAGAAAAAGTCAAACTTATTATAATAACATTATCATTAATAGTTGTAGTATTACCATTAGTGGTAGAAAATGAAGGAGACTGGAGTGGAAAAGCCTTCTTTTTAGATGTGATGCAAAATAAGTTCACCCTTAATATATATGTACATAAATAGCTACATCCTATAGCAAAAGTACTTGCTGCATAGGTATACATAGTGACATCATTAAAAGTTACCAACAGTATAAAATATTCACAATATTTTGTGGCTGAAGTGAAAATATTTTGTAAAGTATGTAAACCTGAATCAAGGCTCTACTGAGCTGCTCAAAAAATTATTTGGTTAAAGGGTAAATACACCTTGTACATCATAATGAAAATCTTATAGGTATGGGTGGAGATTAACACTTCAGGCTGTCTACAGAATATTAATAAAATTCAATATATTTTCTAAAAGGTATAATTTATATTTTGTGGAAATGAGGCCCTTTTCTAATAAAATTCTTCTGTCCTTCATTCTGTTCATATAATTTTGCTATAAATCATCCTGTAGGAAATTTTTTCCCTAAATATTCATCTCAGAGAAAGCCTATTTAAATAAGCCCTCTTAGCAAGATTTTTTAGAATTAAAATTACACCATGAGCAATACTTCATCCAATATGCTTCCTTCTATAGAATTTTCTTATGACTAAAACAATATTTTGTTGAATTATATTATGGTAAAATAGCTGATTTGAGTAGATGCTCCCAATATAGAAATACTGCATTAAAAAAGATAAACAAATTCACTTGAACCATTTTAATTGTGCCAGTGTCAAACCTCTATGAGAGCAGCTCATTTCTTCTCCACATCTACATATATAGTGAAAAAAAACCTAAGGGCATTATACTCCACGACAAAGGAGGAATAAGAAAGGAGAAAAAGAGCTGCTGGTCATATTGGGTTTCCTTGGTTTCTGGTAAACTATAACATTATGCTCTTTCACAATCTTTTGGGGCTTATTTTACCCAACTGTCTTTATGGTCTTGGGAATAATTTGCTTTTGTTTACTGATGGATATGCACATTATGTGTAATTTGCATTTTGGGGGAGTGATGGACATTTTTGAGGTTAAAAACATTTTCAGACAGTCTATGTGCACACACACATTTATAGACAAGCCTTTTCTTTTCAGGGTTACCCTTAATGGGGGGTGAGAAGCTTTGGGTATATTGACAGAGAATTTCAAAGAGATCTCTGTTTCAGAAGCTGCATAATTCTGAAAACTTGTTTGTGGGGTGAGCAAAAAAAACCATGGTTGTTGAAATGAACAAATTAACAAATTAGACTTCATCGTCTAGGATCTTCTGTTAACCACATAGGTCAGTGTTTAAGCAATATTGCAATAAGTAGGAGGCAATTGAACTGGGAGGGGTGAGGTGGGTTTATTTAATTTTTTTTTTCTGGTAGCAGGATGATATGAAGGAATGAATGAATGAAAAGGCATTTATTAAGCTTTTCTTATGTGCAAAGCTCTCAATGAACTCACATTATTAAAAGGGCCGAAAATACACATAGGTTTCAGTTACAGGTCAACTAGAAAAGCCTAGTTAACTGTCTTTAGGATATATTTGCAAAGCATCTTCTTTTAGTGTCATTTCTCTTAACAAAAATCACAAGTATTATTGATGTTGAACCATTTGATGGTGTCTAGGATTTTGGTGGAGAGCTGTTTCCTTTCTTTTTAAAACAATTTTCAGGTAGCTTATTATTTCCACAGATTTTAGAGATTATCATTGATGGGGAGATGGGGGCTTCAGCACTTGCAGAGATAGTTAACTGCTTTTATCTCCGCAAAGGTTATTCCACTCTATACATCTGAGCCTCATAAAACCTGAGCAGCTTTGAGTTTATTGACATTCTGAGTGGAATTCAAACCAGAGGGTGGCACAGAGTTTGAAAAACTTTAGGACCCAGTGGAAAAGTGGTTCCAAACGGCGATGGAGGAGAATTCTATTCCTAGATCTTTATATGTTTTCTGTATTGTTTAAGGGTCCTAGGGCTTTATATGTCCTTTATGTTTACTACAGTATCTGTGGACTTTGTATCTTCTTCATTTGATATAGGGTAAAGCATACGTTCTCCCTGGTACATTTGGTAGCTTGAGTGTTTGCACAGGACATGGTGACTTTTTAAAAATTCATATTTGTAGAGACTTAAACATGAACTAGTGTTTGTGGTTTTTCCACAGTAAATTCTGCAATATCCAAGTCATTGTGACCCTTTGGACATTAGACCCTTCCATTCTCCACTATCTTCTGGCATCTGTCTAAGCTTGTTCTTGTTGCTTCCATGCCACTGTCTATCCATCTCATCTTCTGTAGTTTTGTCATCCTTTTTCCTTCTATCTTTTGGACCATCAAAATCTTTTCCCAGGAGTCCTCTCTTCTTTTTATGTGGCCAAAGTATTTCAGCTTCAGTATTTGTCTTTCTAATGAGTAGTCTGCATTAATTTATTTAAGTATTGATTGATTTGATCTCCTTGTTGTCCAAAGGATTCTCAAAAGTCTTCTACAGCACCAGAATTTGAAAGTGTTGATTCTATGGTGCTCAGCTTTCCTTATAATCCAACTTTTATAGCCAGTCATTATTACTGGAAGAAGACATAATTTTGACTATATGGATCTTTGTCAGCAGGGTGAGGTCTCTGCTTTTTAATATGCTGCCCAGATTTGTCATAATTTTCCTTCCAAAGAGCAAGTGTCTTTTCATTTAATAGCTACAATCACCGTTTGCAGTGATCTTTGAGCCTAAGCATATAAAATCTGACACTGACTCTTTTATTCATATCTATAGAGGTCTAAATGTGAGCTACAATTGTTGATTTTCCCAGAATAAACTCAAGACGTGGACAGGAAAGGAGCCCAAGAGTAAACTTTTTGTTTAGCTCCCAAGTTTGAACTAAAAACTACATGAAACTAAAGTAAGGTATGATTGTGTCTGGGGAGATTTCCAGTTGGGAAAGTGTTTATAAAAATGTTTCCAGTAGCACATTTTCTATAATGATACTTGTGAACATATGATATTTTGGTAAGAGAACTAGAAACCATATCACATGAGGAATAGTGGAAGAACCTGTGCATATTTAGGAAAAAACAGACTATTTCAACACAGTAATGGGGTTGGAGTCATATTGCAAGTGACTGATGAATGAGTAAGTGCTAATAGATAAATATTTCTAGGAGATTGATAATGAAAGGGAAGAAGAATAAATGATGATATCTGGAGAGATTGGCAAAGCCACTTAATTAACAAGTAGGGAGATGCTGAAAAGAGAGGTAGAGAACAATCAAAGGAGAAAGGAGATAGGAAAAAATGGTATTAAAAGTACTAGTGGAGGAGTTGACTTTGGAAAAGAGGAAAGCCACCCAATTCTTTAATGCTAGAGCAAAATGAAAGAGGACGAAACTCAGAGATGTTTCCATGTGTGAATTAGGAGAAATGAGGGATTTCAGAGGAGAGGGCCTCAAGTTTTTAAGTAAAATGGGAAGCAGGGTCATTTTCTGGGAGATAGGAGGTACTGGTTGCTGAAGGAGAGATGATAAAGTTTAGAACTATCAGAGCATGTCCTCTATTGCAATTACCTTCAAGAATCTACAGATTCTTCTTCCATGATGAAACACCACAAGAGCACTTTAGGGTCAATCAATACACCAATATCAATGTTAATATATCTACACAGCTAAAATTGAACTCATTTCATTGTTCTCTGTCTGGCTTCTCCATACTTCTTAATTTTAGCCAACATAAGTTTGGTAAAAATACTATCATTCTTCTACTTATTCGGACTTTAAACTATGAAGTCATCTTTGATTCATGCCTTTCCCTTGCTTCCTCTAGTAAATCCTTTTGGCTTTTCCTTTATGCTTTTTCCATTCCCCCTATCATTTGCAATTCCTTTGCCTTCAACTTCATTCAGGCCCTTATCTCATCATAAGGGGACTGTTGTGATACCCTCCTAATTGGTATCCATGACTCCAGGCTATTCTCATTTCATTCCATCCTATACACCAACAGATTAATCTTATTATGACACCAAAGACTTTCAAAAGACTCATCTTTCCATATAGGTTAAAATTTAAGTTTTTAGTCTTAACGTTATTAAGTCCAACCCCTTATTTCACAGATGAAGAAAGTTTCAAAGTTTCACTTAGAGAATGGTTTTTCCAAGTTTCATAGATATCAAGCTGAAGAACTAGGACTGGTATTTATTTTTGATACCCTTCTGGGTTAACCCCTCTCCCCCAAGTCATACCTGTAAGTTGGGTTCCCCTAAGGATGACTACTCCAGTTTCTAAGTATTCAGTGGGTCTGCACTTCAAACTGTAGCTCACAAACTCATGTTTATAGTCCCAAAAATGGTGTCCTACCAGAGATTATAATTAGTATAGGGTAAAAGGCATTTACTGGTTGAACCAGTGAGAAGTTTTACATTATGGCATTTCTCCCAGATGTAGGACCTAATCTCCTAGAAATGTACACAAAATTGATGGGAAGAATGAGTATAGAAATCCCCTATAGGAGTTCTTCCCATGGGGCATATATATGGTGGGGGCAATGTGTAGGTCCAATGCTTCAGGAACTCCCGATGTAGTATCTCTGCTGGACTGGGCATGAGATTTTTGAGCACAGTCTCAATCAACCCCCTCCTGCTTGATTCTCATCTTCACAATCTTGTTTCTGACTCAGCTGAAATCTCTGGCTAAAGCACAGTGAGATCCATTAAGAAAGAGCCAGGACTCAGTGAGAAATCTTCCATCAGTTTGGAGTCTTAGCAGCATCTCCACTGCAGGCATGAGTTCTCACTCTTTTAACCACTATCCCAGGGTAGATTCCTCTCCTTGAAAAATCTTCACCATGGCTTTTACTCTGTCAAATTTAGTGTCTTCAACTGTAAATGGACCACTCAAAATCTCATGTCTTGTATTGGAAGGAATGATAAATTTGACTTCAGGAGATGAGTTCAAATTCGAACAGTGACAAATTTAGGATGATGGAAGGTCAGAAGATACTCTTTGCTGGTTAGATTACAGTGATGGTGAATACATTTAAGGAATAGTAAAGAGCCTTCAAAATCAAATTGTTTTATTTTTATTTTATATTTTTATTATCATGCAAACACACTTCCATATTGATCATTGTTGTAAGAGCACACTCATACAAAACTAAAAACCCCAAATAAAACTGTAAATACACTGATGTGAAAGAGAGAATGCTTTGATTTTCATTGACTCCAACAGATCTTTCTCTGGAGATGGAGGGCATCCCCTTTACAAGTCCTTCAGGATCATCAAGCATTTATTAAACATCTATATGCCCTAGCCACTACTATGCTAAGCACTACAGATTGCATTCAAAGATAAGAGATATACAAGAATGCAAATATAGGAATACAAAGGCAAAAACAAAGTAGCCTTTACCTTTCAGGAGCATCAAGCAACATGTACAAGTATAACTTTATACAAAATAAATAGAAGATAATTAGAGGTGAAGAAATAAGAGGTTGGGGGTTCATCTGAGTTGAGATTAGAAAGAAATTAGAGATTCTAAGTCAGTGAAGAGGAGGAAATGCATCCTAGGCATGGGCACCATCTGCACAAAGGCCCCAAATGGCATGTTATATGTGAGGAAAATCAAGAAGTCCAGTTAGACCATATAGAATAAATAAGTGAATGATTGAAAAAATTCTTACTTCTAAACACTGCAGATACAAAAATGTACAAGTAAGTCCCTGCCCTCCAGGAGGTTTCATTTGGAGAGGGAAAAACAAAATAAATAGCAGAGCTAAGGACAGGGAAGAGGGCAGGTAGGTGGCACAATGTATATAGCCTACTGAACTTGGAGTCAGCAATCTCATCTTCCTGATTTCAAATCTGGCCTCAGACATTTACTCTAGGCAAGTCACTTTGCCCTATTTAACCTCAGTTCTCTCGTTTGTAAAGTGAGTTGAAGAAGGAAATGGCAAAACATTCTAATATCTGCCAAGAAAACCTCAACTAGTGTCACGAAATGTCAGACAAGACTGAAACAACTGAACATCATATAGACAGAGAGAGGTATTTTGGTCTGGGCAGTCACAGTGTAGTTATGTGATGTAATTTCACCAAGGGCAATAGTAGAATTGATCTGATTCCAGAAAAGTGTTTGAAGGATAGTAATAAATGAGAAACCTGCATGGCAGATAGGAGCCAAGTTGGGGAGGATTTAAATGCCAGGGGAGTTGGTATTTGATCTTAAAGTATTCAGAATCCAGTGAAGATTTCAAAAGTTTTTAAGTATAAGATTGGAATGGTCATTCCTGTACTTTGAAAAAAAATCATTGAATAGATGATCAATTCAAGTAGGGAGAAACTTTTAGAAAGCATAAGTAATTAAGATGCTATTGTAACACCTCAGGAAAAAGATGAAGAGGTGGTAAGAGTCTGAGAGGGCAGCCGATTACCAACTGAAGAAGCCAAGGGAGGTTTTATTGAAGAATTGACCTTGGAAGAGGATGGACATTCCAAAGGTGGTAAGTGAGCAGTGAACAAAGGCATATAGGCAGGAAAGTATAAGATATATCCGCAAATAGAAGAAGGCAGGTTGATTAAGCTTAGAATTAACATAAAGGAGTAATATTGAGATAAAGCTTAAAAGAGAGTGGTGTCCATATAGGGAGGGTCTTTCTTGAATGTCAGGTGAATAGCTTGAACTTAACTTGGTGAACAGTAAAGAAACTCTGAAGATTCTTGAGTGGAGTGCCGTGACCAGATAGAGTTATAAGAAATATTATTTTGGCAGTGGTACAAACAATGGTTTAAAGAGAGAGAGGGTAAAGATAGGAAGACATTAAAATGGCTATTTTTGTAGCAATCTAGGCAATTGATGGAGAGCCTTCACTAGAGTGGAAACAGAGAAAAGGGAAGATAGGAGAGATATTCGGGAAGGAGAAATTACATGGTAAGGCAAGTGCCATATGAGAGATGAAGAAGTAAATTAGAGATCCCCCCAATTCTAAATAAGGGTGAATGATGTTGTACTTAATAAATGTCAAAAATAGTAAAGTTCAACAACAGGGGAATAGGTTTTTAGGAAGAAAGAAAACAGATTGGCTTTTTGGCCTTATTTTCAGATGTCTAGGTTTAGATCATGGGAATATAGATTTAGACTTTGAAGGAACTTCAGAGGCCATCTAGTCTAGTCATCTAATTTTACAGATGAGGCAAGTACATCCCAGGTAGATTATATCATTTTCCTTAAATCATAGAGGTGGAATTTGAAACTGACCTGAGGGCCAGTATTCTTTTCATTGTCTTGTAATATAATCCATAGAAGTTAGAGATCCGTATCATCAGTCTTGAGATGTCATGTCTGAAGAGATAGATTTGAGAGTAATTAATCAATCAAATTTATTTTGTTTTATTTATCATATGTATATTTTATTTTTATATGTTTATTATTATTTATTATTTACCTTCTATGTGCCACATATAATTAGGTGCTGGGGACACAAATATAAAAAAATAATTTCTTCTCTTAATATTCTCTATTTATTCTCTCAATATATTCTATTTAAGGAAAAATGCATATATATATATATTTGAGATTAAAACAGAATAAATATATGCAAAATAAATAGAAACTAATTCAAGGTAGTTAAATTCAAGGTCTTTAGGGAGGGAAGACACTAGTTACTGGGCAGAGGGAACTGTTAGGAGAGGCTTCTTTTAGAAGATAGCAATTGAGTTGCATTTTGAAGTTAAATAGCGATTCTGTGTGTGTGTGTGTGGAGATGACAAGAGAGGTGTTCTAAGCATGTGTGGTAGGTCTATAGCAGTGCTTCTCAAATTGCGATCTATACCCAAGTTATATTGTTTAAGAGTTCCCTAAAGGTCAAAAGTATTTTCATAAAAAATACAAAGATGTTATTTGCCTACTAAAGTACTCCTCCATTTTTCATCTATATATTTGTGGGAGGCTGCATTTTCTTTCCATACTATAACTAAAAGCACAGAACAGATTGAATGCAGTAGTAGAAATGAGACTTCAACTCTCCTCTATCAGCCCAGACATTTAAAAAATTTTCAAAACTACATAAAACAATGCCACTCTTTCTCACTAATTTTTAGTAATGTATTTTTAAATAAATCACATTTATGTTAACATATACTTAGTTTTACCTCAAAATGAATTGATAAATATTTTAAAATTTTGCTAGTTTTAATATCTAAGATGGCAAATATTGAGAGATATAACTCATGTCAACAGAAGCTTTTTGGGCTCATCAGTAATTTTAAAGAGTACAGAAGTGTCTCAAAACCAAAAAGTTTGAGAACTGCTGGTGTTTAGTGTTTAATTCTATAAGCTATTAAAGATCAAAACTATACTAACCCTTTTGAGACATCCTTTCATTTAGTGTATAAGTACCAAAAAAGGTGACTGGATTTTATAAAAGCATTGACACCCATTGAGAGACTTTTTTCAATTGTTTGTCATCATTTTTGAAGAGGCTCAGTGATATATCATAGGTTAAGTCTTGACTTGTCCATAAATAGAATTTTAGTAAGGCAGAGTTGCACAGAGTTGGCCTTACTCTCTCTTTCAGAGCCATTGAAGTCTAGTGGCAAGTCAAAATCAATGTGACTGGTGATGGTCCAGGATGCAGAAAATGGCCTTGGTGTCTTCAATATCTGAGTAAGTTCTAGAAGCTCAAAGTGTCTCTTTAGTCACCTTCATGGCTACTGAAAAAAACAAAAAACTGTTCTTATGGATTCATTGTACAGGGAAAGTCTACTTCAAGCTATTTCAGTAGAGTTTGGGGGACAGAAGACAAATTTACAAGTGTTGAGGAAAGTCTAGGTTGGTGAGGAAGTGGAGGTGTGAAGCCTATACAACTTTTACAATATATTTATTAACGAAATGAAGAAGAAGACAGTATCTAGAAGGTGTAAAAGAATCAAGGAGATTTTTGTTGTCTTATTTGAGGATTGGGGAGACACAAGTTGGTAGCTAATTGGCACAGAGCATAGAGTGTGGAATTTGGAGTAGGAAGATCTCACTTCCAATCTTGTCTCAGATATGACTTAAATATGTGAAACTGGGCAAGTCACTTAAGCTCTCTCAGCTTTATCATCCTCATCTGTAAAAGGGGGATGATATTAGCATCTTACTTGAATGGTTGTTTTAGGGACAAATGAGATAATATATGGAAATCGCTTTGCAAATCTATTGCTACAAATGATAGATATGATAATGATCATCAGTGATGATGATGATAATAATGATGATTTTAAGGAGTCAACAGGGAGGATTTTCAGTCTGATCCATCCAGGGGATGCCATAGAACCATCTTGAATTCTTGTAATTACTTTTTTTAGTAGGCTTTCTTAATCTGGGGTCCATGAACTTTTAAAAAATATATTTTTAACTATAACAACAAAATTGATGTCCCTTATAATCACATATATTCCATTTTTATGCATTTAAATATTATTCTAAGAAAGAGTTTATAGACCCCTCAGATTTCCAGAAAGGTCTAGAATACAAAAAATGACTAAGAACTTTTTCTTTATACCTATCTATTTTTTCCAGTACTGGGATTCTGTTCTGACTTAGAGTGAAGATAAGAGGTCTGGACGTTATCCAAGAAAGTTCAGACTTTCTTCCCAAAACTTATCCACAAGATAAGTATCATAAAATCTGAATTTTAGAGCTAAAGTATGATAAATGGTTTCTGGAAGTGAAGAAAGCACAGAACTCTGGGTCTGCATGATTATCCTTCAGATTAGTTTTATAGGACACAGAAATTTAATAGCTTTAAACATTATGGAACTGTTATCTTGTATCATGACATGGACCTCCCTTAAGTCAGTAGCTTTGGGGCATTTATATTACATCCTGGGGGTCTTCTAATTGTTATTTTTATGAGATATAGAAACTATTCATTAGGAAGACTGACAAATTCCACTTGGTAGCTGATAAGAGAAATACAAATTAATAGCATTTTTCATTTTATTTCTTAATTACAAAGTAATACTCTAAAATTATAAGACCTATCCAAAAATATTTTAGCAAAATTACATGTTTATTTAACATTACATGTTAAACATACAATCACAAAAAACTAAAAACACTATTTTTACCCAATTTAAATATCATCCAAGACTACAATAGAACCACACATTTTGATGGGCCCCCACCTTTCAAAATCTTTTTTTTTTGTTTTGTTTTGAAGCAGAACAAGCTTAATATAAATATACATACAATTTATCTCACTGAGCTTTTTAGTAACTTAACATGAGTAGGGTTGCTGATAGAATGACTTCTTTTGTCAGTTTCAATAAATAGTTAACCTTTTGGAGACACAATGAGCATCTGCGGTAAACAATAAAATATTTCTAGATTTTCTAGGAAGGCTTGGGATCAGAAACTCTTAATGTAATACCAGGCCAATTTCTCTATATTGTCTTTTTTGTTTAACTTTCTGACTCCTTCCTTGCCAATTCAGCACCAACTGCCTTCTGATCTGAGGACAAATATAAACCACATTTCACTGGCCCCTGAATGTAATTCTAAATAAGGAATTTTCTATTTACTTCTATTTACTACTTTCCTAAGTCTATCAAGGAAGGTTCTGTTTTGCAAAGAATTGACGCAATCCACTGTTAATATATTTAATTAAACCCAGTTGATCTCACAATTCTGAAACCTCCATTTTTTTCCTCCTTAAATTAAAGTCCCCATGCAATGCAAGTGACCAAAACAAATAATCTATGACCTACAAACAAGACACTCACATTCCCTGAAGAATTACTTTCTTTTTTCCTCTAGGTTATACATCTTTGAATCTCTCTTTTCTATAACGACCTTCTGGTGCTCATTAGCATGCTGATTACCATTAACACAGCTATAATGCAGCAATTTTCTTGGTGTATGTCGGGGAGAAATGCTCATCTGAATGCAGTCGAGGGACGAAATTAACTGCATAAATCTACAGCCCAAACTGGATCTTGTCCAACTTTGCACGAGTCATCCTTCCTCTGCTAGCAAGGTGTGACATCATCATCTTGATTCCCACTGATGGCTTAATAAGTATCTCAGGGTTTCATGCTATTTAATTCCTTGTCATCTCTATATTTTATGTTTCAGCTTAATTTCTGGAACGTCTGACCACCTTATTACCATGTCTCATAATATATATTTACCTTTTATATTTTATCTGGGCACCCTAATGACTATGGTATAAGATTTATATCTACTTTTCTTTTTACATCTTTCTTTTTTCCACATTTACATCTTTTAAAAAAATATATTGGCCAATAGAGTAGGTACTTTTTATAACACAGACACATTTACTGAGCTAAGAACTAGGCTGAGATATGGGAGCCAAGTTTATGTCAGTATTTTAGGAGACTGTAATAAATATTGCTATTCTGGATGGCAGAATTTTATGAATATTCATGAAAGGAAGTGAAGTTTAGTGCATAGAATGGAGGTGTCAGACTGCTTATACTGTAAGATTTCCTGTGGTTCCCCAATTTTTGTGGCCCCTCAAGTGTGGAGCTCTACTAAATTCTCAGCTTAGAAGTATTCCAGCTGCTGAAGATACTGGTGTATTTACTGAAAATCTGCATTTGGAGTTGTTTATGGTCAGTGCTTTCAGGATTATTAACAACAGACTAAGTGAAGAATTACTTTCTATCTTTAAATTGAATGTTTGAATAACCTGAGCCAGGAGTTTGGCATATCCAGATATTTCATCAACTGATCATAATTATAATAACAATCATGAAAGTTATGATCTTCTTTATTATAATAATACTGTCTCCACAAAGAGACATTTCTATGGCATTTTAAATTGGCAAAGTATTTTATATACATTTGCTCATTTGAGTATTGAGGTTAGATATAAATACAAGAAGAGAAGAATGCCCCATATTGGGTATTGCATTTGTAGTCAGGCAAGGCTTTCAGTAAAATCCCACCTCTAGCAAAAGAACTGATAAATCGAAATAAACAAGACACAGTTTTATATTTCTATATTTCATTTTATCAGATGATGCACTCTTTAATGGAGAGGGGGAGGAGTTACTTAAGAATTTTAATGTAAGAAATAAACATATTCCAATTAATGGGTAGCCCATTAGTTTATAATTCTTTGTCATCACAAAATAACTGCCATAAATATTTTTGTATAGATGGATCCTTTTACTCTTTGATCTCTTTAGGGTAATAGGCCTGGCAATTTTTCTTCTGGGTCAACAGTTATGAATAGTTTTATAATAGTTCCAAATTACTTTCCCGGATGGCTGGACCAATTCACAAATCAGCCAACAGTGCACTAGAGCTTGGTACATTTTTTTGGGGGGGTGTGTGGGCACAAATACTTTATGGGATCTTTGAAAACTTTCCTATGTTATTTATATATGTCTATGTTATTTCTATCATAAATTATTCTATAGATATTTCCCCAAATATAATTACTCTTTCCAACTTTCTTAAATATTATGGACAAACCTCAGGTAACAGAGTGAAAATATGATAATTCTACTACTGTCACCCACAGAGAAAATTATTAAAATGTAAGATCTATTCCATTTCATATCGATTTATTGTCTTCCTTCAAGATTAACATATAAATGTTACCAGGATGACCAGGCTTAGTGATAGTTCATGCTAAATTCTCTGCAAATTACTTTTTTCAACTACTGCTTTTCGCAGTTTTTGTGGTGACATTGAGCAATCTATAAGCCCATAGTCTCTTTTATTTCTTGATCCTGAACCATATTTTTAACATAGTTTTCATTATCCACCTTATGCCTGTTTTCACAAGGAAATTCCCAAATAACCAGCTATATGACTGCTTAGGTTAGATAATCTTGTTAAGCTC
Organism: Monodelphis domestica; assembly: GCF_027887165.1. Lineage (NCBI taxonomy): Eukaryota > Metazoa > Chordata > Mammalia > Didelphimorphia > Didelphidae > Monodelphis > Monodelphis domestica. The sequence continues at coordinate 134,825,588 of NC_077234.1, read as the reverse complement.
TTAAGAGATATCATACACCTCATACTTTTTCAACAATGTTGAGTAAATTATAACAATTTTCAAGATTGGCCCTGGAAGGAAAAATGAGGAATTATCTCATGATATAAAGATTTGCTGCCTTTGGGTATGTATTGAAACCAATTCTTTAAACTCCTTTAATTTACCTTTAAGACGAAGAACTTACATTATTTTTCTCTTTAAGTACAACTTCTTTGTATCTTTTTGTTCAATTAACAGTGAGAATGTCAGGGTGGATGACATTAAATTCCTTCAGTTATTGGTCAGACATCTCAAATGACTCCTAAATGGCATCTGGATACTCCATAGACATCTTAAACTCAAAATGTCCAATAGTGGAGTTACCCTCCCAACTGAACCCTCCTCCCAACCGTCACCTCTTTCTACCTTTCCTGTTACTGCTGAGTGTCCCAGGATTCTCCCAGTCATCTAAGTTCACAACCTAGTTGTCATTCTCTATGCTCTCACTCTCCACACTGATATCAAATCAGTTGCTAAATCTTATTGATTCTACCTTGTAACATCTCTTGTATATGTCCTCTTCTTTCCTTTGGCACGGTCACCACTCTGCTGTACATGCTTGTCACCTCATGCCTGGTTATTGTGATAGCCTTCTAGTTGGTTTTCCTTGCCTCAAATCCCTTCCCACTATACTTTATCCGCCATTCAGTTGTCAAATTAATCTTCCCTAAAGAAAAGGTATGACCATGTCACTCTCCTATTCAATCAATTCCATTGACTCACTATTATTTTGTTGTTTTTGTTTTTCAGGGTTTTTTTTTTTTCAGTCATACCTGATTCTGTGGCCCTATTTGAGTTTTTCTTCTCTTTTATAGATGAGGAACTAAGGTAAACAGGGTTATATGACTTGCCAAGGGTTACAGCTAGTAAGTGCCTGAGGTTAGATTTGAACTCAACAAAGATGAGTCTTCATGACTCCAAGCGCAGTGATCTACTCATTTTTCTACATAGCTGCCCCTCATTATCTCTTGAGTACTTTAATCTGGTGACACTTACCTTCTTTCTATTACTCACTCAAAAGCTATCATCCAACAACTCTGGGCATTTTCACTGGCTATTCTCCATGTTTGGAATGCTCTTCCCCCTAAATTTCACCTCCTGACTTCCCTTTCAGGACCTTTGCCTTTCTTTGTACCCACAGAACTTAGCACAGTGCCTGGAACATAGTAGGTACTTAATAGATGCTTATTCGACTAATTGACTGATGATGTGACCTTTCAGTCTCTTAGCTCAAAAACTTTCTCCAAAGTTATCAGTGATCCCTCAGTTGCCAAATCTGATGGTCCTCTCACAGTCCTACTCCTCCTCAACAAATCTGTTGCATCTGATGTTGTTATCTGCTCTGAATACTTTCTTTTGCCTTTTAGTGACTCTTTTCACTCCCGATTTGCCTTTTCCCCTTAGAGTCAGGATGACCTTAGTGTGAATCCTGCTAAGTCTTTTAACTAGTTATATGACTCTAAGCAAATCACTTAACAACAGAATATTTAATTTTCCTTGAATGTAAAATTGAGGTGAAAATAACATCTCCTGCCCAGGGTGCTGAGAAGATAAAATAAAATAATATTTGTAAAGTGCTTTGTATACCTTAAAGCACGGTGTAAGTGGTATGATAACCACTAACTACATTAATATGATAATATGATTATTTGTTACAGTAGTATTATTAGTGTTATTTGTGCCTGCCATTTAAGATTAGCTTTGAGTTACCATGTTTATATCTTGCTTGTACATAGTTGTTTATGTATTGTCTCTCCTCAAGACTAGGAGTAACTTGAGGGTTGGAACTGTTTAGGGCTTTTCTTTGCGTTCCTAGCAGTGAGGACAGTGCCTAGCATATGGGCTCTGAACAAATGCTTGTTGACTTAACGTGAACGCTTGAAATCATATTTGGAGTTATGGATCAGTTATAATGAATATAGTCTAAGAACTCTATGATTTCTAGCATATATTTCCTCTGACAGCTTCCTCTGCCTGATTTTAGAGGTGGTTGGGATCTTTAGTCTGTTTCATTCCTACTTTGTTTAAAAAAGACTCACTAGAATTCATGGTGATCAACAAAGGATCATGGAACTGTGACTGAAAAGGACCATAGAGTCCATTTAGTCTGACTGCCTTGTTGTGGAGATGAGGAAACCAAGACCCAGGAAATTTAAACCCCATAGGAAATATCAGTGGAAGAATTTGATCCCAGGTTCTCTGACTCCAAAGTCTGTACTCTTTCCATTGTTTCACATTTTGGCTATGTCATCTTTATATATTATCTATAGCTATTATATAAATAGAATACACACACACACACATATATATATACACTGTATTATGTATACATATACACATACACACATATGAAACTAATCTTAAAGGGTGGACACAAATAAAATTAATAATACTACTATTAAATAATATATATATATATATTTCTACATAAAGAAACCCAAAATAGTACATATATTCATTATAGGTAATGGCTATAGATAAAAACATAAATTATATAACAACAAAATCTATACACATTGATAATAGAAATCATTTATATCATATTTTAACATTTGCAAAGTACTTTATACACATAACCTGGTTTGATTCTCACAACAATTTTGACATAAGTTTATTATTGTGTAAGTTATGAGAATAAGGGATGAGATAATAACCTCACTTTAAAGAAGAGGAAACCAAGCCATAATGGGTCGAGTGTCTTGCCCAAAGTCACATAAGAAGTTAAGTGGCAGACCCCAGATCTTTGATTCCAACTCATCTATTTTTTTTTGTCCTTCCCTCCCATCAAGGCTCTTCTGCCTCCTAACTGAAGTTGAATGAGAGATAATTTTTAGGGAAGAAGATATTTATTCAGGTGATAATATTTTGCTGTCCTATTTTCACTTTGAATTCTATAGGGGAAAAAGGCTGGTTACTACTCCAAACTGATTATTGTTTTCATGAAAAAACAAAACAAAACAAAACAACAGTAAGTCAAAACTGCCACTCTATGGGATCCATCCTGAAGATGTATTGCCACAGGTCTGCTTTTGAGATAACACTTCTAAGAGTTGAAGAATTCCTTGGGAATTCAGGATGTGCAAGTTACAAAAGAACAAACTGTGGGCTCACAATTGATCATCAAGTTCCATGCAAGATAAATGAGATGAACTGTAGGTTATTCCTGTTAATTCATGCAACTAAGATTATAGTATCTTCGTATGCCAGAGCATTGATTCTGGCTTCTGGATGATTAGGGCAAAGGACTTACCAGTCTGTGATATGACTGATCTGTAAAGTCAAAGACAGACCTGATTTTAGAGCCAGTCTTAGATCCTCTAGTCTTATTAGAATGCAAATGATAAATAGTTCAGTTACTTTGCAAGGATTCTCACAAAGAAACAATCCATATTTATAATATTTGAACTTTTACAGAATCCTTTCCCCATAATAATATTTCCATGTAGGAAATGTGAGCCTTATCTTGATTTTTATAGATTGAGAAGTTGAGGTGCAGAAACTCGCCAAGTCTCTCCTGAAACCCAAGCACTTTCTTTTTAAACAACACCTCTTTTAAACAAACATTAAATGGATGACAAAGAGGAAATTAGCCTTCACTAATATATCTGTGGGAAATGAAGGTACTATGGCCAAGCAATATTCTTCATGCTGACATACATACAATTGACTAGATGAAAAGAGAAGCTTATGAAGAGGGATTTTTGAAGAAAGATTTGATGGGTAGCTTAATGGTGCAGTGGGAAGAGAGTTGGGCTTGGAGTCAGGTAGACCTGAGTTCAAATTTGTCTTTATCTACTTACTAGCTGTGTAACCCTGGACAAGTCACTTAACCTCTGTTTGCCTCATTTAGTTCATCTGTAAAATGGTTATAACAACTGATCCTACTTCCCAGGGTCATTGTGAGGATCAAATGGAAGTAATAATTGTAAAGTATTTAGTATGGTACCCAGCCAAAGTAAGTACTATGTAAAAGTTATTATTTTTATTATTATTTGATGGTCACTTGAAATCCATCTCCAAGTTAGCAAATTAGTATTGATGAGGATGAATAGTGTGTGTTGAGTGGCTCTAATTAGTGCCTCAACTGTTACATCTAAGGAGTAAGTCATCTTAAGGTTCTATCAGCCCAAGTACTCAATCATATAATAGGGTGACCATATGTAGTTAAGCTTAGAATGGTATACTGACTTGCCCAGAATCACAGGTAGTGTTTGAGGCAGGAATTCACACTCCTATATTCCTGATTCTAAGACTAGCATTCTATTCACTAAGCAACAGTACCTTTCAGTTCAGACTATTTTTCTCATTCCCTCCTCTATTTCTGCTCCTCTTCCAGATTCCTTCCTTTAAGCCATTGATTGCTCTTCCAACACTGAATGAATCTTCCCATCTTTACTTATTATTAAAATTCCATATATCTTTTATAAGCTACTTCTTTGATGAAGCTTTGTTGAGTTAAACTTATATATAAATGCTTATTTAACTGAATTGATGTCTTCCCTGACTAAACAAATGAAAACTTGGAACTAGATAAATTGTGACTTCAGAGTAGCTTAATGGATTAATGGCTTGCTACCTTAAAACATCTCTAGTTTAGTGTCCTTGAGAATAGTGCTTGATCTTGTGCTATTTAATATTTAATTAATGACTTGAAGGTATATATGACATGACTGTCATCTTTTCAGATGACAGGAAACTTAGAAGGATCACTAACACATTAAATAACCCTTAAGATCTCTCAGGCTCTTGGTTAGAATTTTGGGATGAATCAGAAAAGATGAAATTTAATAAGAGTCAATGTAAAGTCTTTTACTTTGGACCAAAAAAGCAATCTCATGAGTATTCTAATAATGAATTGCTAATATTTATCATTTAAAAATTTACAAAGTGCTTTACATATATTCATTTGATTCAAACAACAACCCTATGACATAGGTGTTATATTATCTGAGGCTGAGAAAGGTTGTCAGTCAATAAAAATTTTAAAGTGGTTATTGCACGATGGGTCTATAATAGATTTGTCCAGTGTTATATAGCTAGAAAGTATCTGATGGAGGGTTTGAATTCATATTTTCTCAAATCCAAGTTTGGCATTCTATCAATTTACAATGGGACCCCTTCCTAGGTTAGCAGGAAAGACTAGTAAAAATTTGTATGATAATGAAATGACAATTTTAGTGGACTGCAAGGTCCACATGAGTAAAAAAAAATAAATACAACAACCAAAAATATATTATATTAAGCTACATTAGAGAAGCTCCAGGGCATGGAGCATGAAAGTCCTGCCTTTTTCTGTCCTAGTTAGGAATCTTCCCCCCAAGACCCCTCCCATTGGGAATATTAGGTTCAGCCCTCAGTGCCACAGTTTTGTAGGGAAATTGATAACTTGAATATCATTCAGAAGATGAAAGTAGAAATGTCAAAGCTCCTTAAGATCATGCCAATAAATATTGTTTTAAAGGACCATATATATTTAATGTTAGAGAGAGAAGATGTTCTGAGAATAGGTGTCTTTGAGTACTTATCCCAAAGAAAAGTGGTTAGATTTGTTCTGCTTGGCCACAGAATGAGAGACCAGGAATAATGGGTGAGAATCACAAAAAGAAATTGAGATTTGATATATGGAGAAATTTCCCAATAATCAGTGCTATGCAAAAGCAGAAATAGGCTACCTTGGAAGGCAGTGAGTTCCTGCTCATTTCAAGCAAAGGCTGGAAATCATTTCTTGGTTGTATTGTAGAAAAGATTGTTATTCAGATGAACAGCTTCTGAGATCTCTTCCAACTCAGGATTGGGAGACTGATTATCTAGATGGCTCAGCCCAAAAGAAACGAGAAAGGATGTCCTGTAAGAAAGGAAATATCAGCTATGCCACAACCACAAGCAAATTTAGTGAAGGAAATGTTTTGTGGTAAGTGTTAGACTCCTCTCCTCAGTGAGGGGAAAGTATAGTGTGGGAGGTTATTGTAAATTAGTTCTCATTTTGAAGGAAGCTAGTTATTTCAGTGGATGGACCACTGGGCTAGGAGTCAGGAATACTCAAGTTCAAATCGAGTCTCAGACACTCACTAGCTGTATGATCCTGGAAAAGTCACTAAACTCTGATTACTTTAATCCAAAGGAGAAAGAAAGGGCAAACCACTCCAGTATTTTTGCCAAGGAAATTCCAAATGGGGACACAAAAATTTAGGCAGGGCTCAACAACAACAACAAAGTTCTTATTATACCTACTCTCCTTTTGAAAAACTAGTTGATGTTAATTAATTAGATAATATTTGGCTGATATTAATTGGTGATTCACAATGCAAGCAGCATAATGGTTGTACGGTCCTATGAGTACTATTGAAACCAAACCCAGACCCTCAGGCTCACCCCTGGGGTACAAATAGCCAACCACTCCCAGCAATTGGACCTGCCAAAACAAAGTGTATGTTAGGATAATGAGCTCAGAATCCACATACATGTGGATTGACAAATGTTGTTTTGCTTTCCTCTCCCCAAAGGGGAAAAGAATATAATCAAAGATTGTTGATTAATGATCTTAATTTTCTCACAAAATTCTAGACTGTATTTGAAAGAGACTGTAAAGATTTTGAAAGGGAAACAGATCACTAAGAACCAGCTTGGATTAACCAAGAATTAAATTCATCCATACCCCTAACCCTATTTAAAAATTGTATTACTAAACTGGTAGAGCAGAGGAATCCTTTAGGCATACTTTATTTAGATTTTGGCAAAGCATTTGTCTCTAGTACTATTTAAAAACAAACAAACAAACAAAAAAACTTCTTAACCAGTAGACCTATCCAAAAATGGAGTGCACCACCTCAAGAGATAGTAGAACTCCTTTCCATGAAGTTCTTATGAATATCTAGATCACTATTTATCAGGGATAATGTTTTTGATGTTCAGACATTCCAGTCACGCCTGACTCTTTGTGATCTCATTTGGGATTTTCTCGGCAAAGATTCTAGAGTGGTTTGTCATTTCTTTCTCTAGATCATTTTACAGATGAGGTAACTGAGGCAAATAGGATTAAGTAACTTTCTCAAGGTCTAATAGCTAATAAGTGTCTGAGGTCAGTTTTGAACTCAGAAAGGAAAATGAGCCTTCCTAACTCCAGACCTGGCAATCTATCCACTGTTCCACCTAGCAGCCCTGAGAAAAATACAGATTTATATATAGCCTGAGGATAAACTATACATTTATTAAGTACCTACTATATGGGCTGCTCCAAAAATCTTACTTCAGTTTTAAGCACTAAGAACTTTAAAAAAATATTAAAATTGAAGAGACATTCTATGTATGTGAGGCATTATCTACAAAAAATATATATATATATGTATATATATATATATATATTATCCTTGCCCACAAGTAGTACCTTTAGGCTTTAAATTTATTTTTTAGAACTCACTATTTGACAAAAACTGCTGGCAAAATTGGGAAACAGTTTGGGAAAAATCAAACCCAGATCAACATCTCACACCAAAATGGGTAAATGATTTACATATAAGGAGTGAAATCATAAATAAATTAGGTGAACATAGAATAGTATACCTGTGAAATTTGTGGAAAAGGAAGGAATCAAAGACCAAGTAAGAGATAGAGAACATTACAAAATATAAAATGAATGATTTTGATGACATTGAATTAAAAAGTTTTTGTACAAACAAAAACAATGCAACCAAAATTAGAAGGAAAGAACAAACTCAGAAAAAAAATCATAACAAAACTCTCTGACAAAGGTTTAATTTCCCAAATATGTAAGGAACTAAATTTACAAAAAAATCAAGCTATTCCCCAATCAACAATTGATCAAGGGATCAATTGAATGAAAGATGAATAGGCAGTTCTCAGATGAAGAAATCAAAACTATCAATAATGACATGAAAAAGTGTTCTAAATCCCTCCAGATTAGAGAAATGCAAATAAAAACAACTCGGAGGTACCACCTCACACCTAGCAGATTGGCTCATATGGCAGCAATGGAAAATGATAAATGTTGGAGGGGATGTGGCAATGGGGATATTGGGGTTTTGATGTTAAAGAACTGCTCTACTGCAAATATGAATAACATGGAAATAAGTTTTGAACAGTGATATATGTATGACCCAGTGGAACTGCTTGTCAGATCCAGGAGGGGGGAAGGAAAGGGGAGAGAATCATGAATCATGTAACCATGGAAAAAATTCTAAATAAATAAGTAAAAATTCAAAAAGAGTTTATTTTGCAGAATGAAACCAAATATTTTTATTTTCAACATTTTCTTTGGTGTATGTGAACAATACTGGATCTGGAGTCTGAAAGACCTGAGTTGAAACCCAGCCTTGGATATTCAATAGCTGTGGATTATGAACACTTAACCAAGTCACTTAATCACCAGCTGCTTCATTTTTCTCAACTGTAAAGTGGCGATAATCATAGCATCTACTTTCCAGGGTTCTTATTAGGATCAGACAAGATGATATTTGGAAAGTTGTTATCATAGCACATAGTAGATGACTGATGAATACTTGTTTCCTTGACTGATACAGTGCCCAGTCCAGTGCCATTATGTCTAATGCTTGTAACCTATTTTTCCCCAATTCCCCATTTGGAATAGCTTTTATGCACTGGGGACAGAAAGTGCTTCCATCTCCATAGTCAGGTTCTCTGCTGCCACAATGCAGGTCCAGAGCCTTAAAAGCTGATGGGAGGGGAGCCCATTTATGGTGACAAGGGCCATAAATGCCAGCCTAAATTAACTGAGCAAAGGTAAGAATTTTGGAGGGAATAAAAATCCTCTTCTTTCCTCTGCCTTCTTATGAAGATGACATAAGTGGTAGAGCAAATTTCAATTCCAATAACATTTATTAAGCTTACACTAGGTTTCAGGCTTTGTGGTAGGCACTGTGGTATTAGAAGCAATCAAACTGAAGTAATTAGTTAAGTGACTGATTCGTAGGAGACATTGTGCTAGGTCCCAAGGCTACCAAGTCCAAAAAAGAAGAAAGATTAATCAGATGAGATGTATCTGCCTTCAGTGAGCTTAAAATCTAGTAGAGATCATTATAGCATCTCCCAGGCTTGTTTTTAGGATTAAATATGAATATGAATCACATGTTTAGCATAGTTCCTGACACATAGTAGGTGTCATAAAATAAATGTTTGTTTCCTTCTCCCTCATTCCCCAAGTAACAGATTGGACATAAGTAACCCATACTTTGAATACTAATTAATCTATGCTAAGAATCCTAGTTTAACAAGTCAGACAATGATTTTAGAGAGTTAAAGTTGGGTAATTTAGCTGAGAAGATTCCATTGAGGGAGGGACTCTCAGGGTAGCCCTTGAAGAAAAGGAAATATTTTAGACCCAGGAGATAAAAGGAAAGTCCACTCTAGGTGTGGGGTTCTCTGTGAGCAATGGCAAGAAAGCGGAAGGGACCAGATGATATTATGGGGATTTGTTGTAATCCAGGTTGTTTAGAACATAAAGAAAAAAAGATAAAACCAAGTCACTTTTCATGTATTGTCTTTGATTACTTCCCCTCTCTGTAACCTGCTCTTCTTTTTTGATACACTTATGAAGTCTATAGGTTCTTTTTACCTTATATAGTCTATAGCACACACAGCTTTTTCCATAGTTTCTTCTTTCTGCTTGCTCCCTTATTGCCTCCTGTTGGGGCTTTACAACCTGAAAAGATATAGTGTTAATTTGAAAAACATAACCAGAATAATTTTTAAGAATCCTTAAAACCCCAAAGCATTTTTATCATCACCATGAGTGAAATATCCTTCAAAGAGAAACAAAGTTGATTTTTTCAAAGGATCTATGATCCTCTTTCCTTAACATGCTTTGAACCTTTTTTGATGGGATAAGCACTATTTTTTCAACAACAACAACAAAATGTTGACAGAACTTGAAAGTCAACTTGTGTTTGTTGGTCATAAATCACACTTAGGAATCTGAAACATACAGCCTGGAGCCATTTAGTGCCTTTTCTGTTGTATAAATTTTGTTATATTTTGTACTGGGAGTGGGGTCAATATGGTCACAGATCGAAGACTGGGCACTTTGGCAACAATGAAATCAATGCTGTTCTGCATTTCCTTTATTGATAGGATCTAGAAGACCACACTTAAGGCCCCAGTCTATGCTTTCATTTGGACAAACATCATTCCCCAAAGTGAGTGTTAACTATTTGAGAGCTGATAGCCAGAGTAGTTAATTTATCCTTTCTTCATGTCTTGCCTCATATGCCAGAGGAACTTCTGTACTTGACAAAATAACCCTGTAAAAAATTATAGAGTCATAGGATGCAAGCTAGAAGGAACTTAGAAATCATTGGTCCAACGACCTCCTTTTAAAAACAGGATACTGAGGACGTGAGAAATTAAGTGATTTCCTCAAGATCAAAGGGAGTAACCAAAAGAATTTGGCTTTGAATTCCAGTCCTTTGACTCCAAATTCCCCAAAGTAGGGGATATGGGTTCTCTTTACAGAACATGAAGCTTTTCCTGATTTCCTTCTTTTATTTATTTATTTATTTATTTTTGCCAATAGCCACTTTAGTTTTTTAAATTTAAATTAATTTATTTAGTCAATTTAGAACATTATTCCTTGGTTACAAGAATCATATTCTTTCCCTCCCTTCCCTCCCCCCACTCTTCCCATAGCTGACATGCAATTCCACTGGGTATTACATGTATCCTTGATCAAAACCTATTTCCATGTTGTTGGTGTTTGCATTAGGATGTTCATTTAGAGTCTACATCCCCAGCCATGTCCCCTTGACCCATGTATTCAAGCAGTTTTTTTTCTTCGGTGTTTTTACTCCCAGTTTTTCCTCTGAATGTGGATAGTATTCTTTTTCGTAGATCCCTTCCAGTTGTTCAGGGTCATTGCTTTGCCACTAATGGCGAAGTCCATTACATTAGATTGTACCACAGTGTATCAGTCTCTGTGAACAATGTTCTTCTGCTTTTGCTCCTTTCACTCGATATCAATTCCTGGAGGTTGTTCTAGTACCTGTGGAATTCCTCCACTTTATCATTCCTTTTAGCACAATAGTATTCCATCACCAACATAGACCACAATTTGTTCAGCCATTCCCCAAATGAAGGGCATCCCCTCATTTTCCAATTTTTTGCCACCACAAATGAGTGCAGCTATGAATATTTTTGTGCATGTCTTTTTCCTTATTATCTCTTTGGGGTACAAACCCAACAGTGCTATGACTGGGCAGACAATCTTTTAGCGCCCTTTGGGCATAGTTCCAAATTGCCCTCCAGAATGGTTGGATCAATTCACAACTCCACCAGCAATGCATTAGTGTCCCTACTTTGCCACATCCCCTCCAACATTCATTACTTTCCATAGCTGTTATGTTAGCCAATCTGCTAGGTGTGAGGTGATACCTCAGAGTTGTTTTGATTTGCATCTCTCTGATTATAAGAGATGTAGAGCACTTTTTCATGTGCTTATTCCTGATTTCCTTCTTAAATTCATTATTAAAACTGATATTGAAAATAGATGGAGAAGGTTAGAAATTGGACATTTACTTGTCTATAGAAAGTTATGACATCATCCACCAGATTTCCAAGGATAGATTTCATTGTGAAGAAATCAACCTCCATATCACAAAATGACTAATATGGATGGACTTTCATGATTAGGCATGTAAAATCTCTATCTCTATCTCTATCTCTATCTCTATCTCTATCTCTATCTCTATCTCTATCTCTATCTCTATATCAGATTGTTTACCATCTCAGGGAGAGGGGATGGAAAGGAACGAATGAGGGAGGAAGGGTCAGAAAAAGAGAGAGAATTTGGAAATCAAAACTTGAAAAAAATGTTAGAATTATTTTTACATGTAATAGGGGGAAAATAAGATTATTTTAAAAAGAAATCATCCTCCAACTTTTCAAGAAGAGTTAGATATTGTGGAGAAATCATTCTTCATAGCCTGAGAATTTGAAACTGGTTTTAACCTTAAAGAGGGTATAGTCAAAATCCCTCATTTTACACAAGATCAAAGTGGAGGGCAACAGAGTTGGAATTCAAAACTAGGTCCATTATTCCATGTTTCCTTATTTCCTATTGAAATAACTTCCCGATTCTCCTTTTCTTCCAATTCCCTAAAAGCATTGTGCTTACTTGGTAGTGTTTTGCAATAACTACGATGACTGTTTCTAATAATAGTCACAAGAGGAAAGCTATCTTACAAAAGTTCAAGAGATTTGAACTCTCTAACAAGGAGTTGGTGACAGAGACATTTAGTGAATCTTGCCTTTAACAGTATTTAGTCCCTGGGGCTACCATCAGCAAATGCCAGGTAGGAAAGCTTGTAAGTTGATATGTATTAACCTAAAGTATTAGAAGCTATGGTGGATGTGAAATTACACTTGTGATTTTATGATTTTTATTTTTGATCTGCCAATTTCCTAAGATAATTTCAAATAAACTGAAAAATTATGAGAACAAGATATTCGTTGGAGAGGCCATTAAAGGAAAAGATAGGGCACAAATTAATAGAAAGACCATATGGTTAAGAATTCAGATTCTGAATTCAAATCTCTCTATTCTGTCCTGGGTTTCTCCATCTCTTTGGGACTTCTAATTTATTAAATGAAAGTGACTTTTCTTCTTTAAAAGTTTGGAAGATAAAGCAAAACGATAAAGGATAAGGGAGATGAAGTCAGAAGACTTAGGCTCATAGCTGGGTTCCTTGCCAGCTATATGATCTAAATCTTTAAGATTTTCCCTTCTACACTAAATTCTATCATCATGAATGCTTTGGAAAAAAAGTAATAGCAGAAAGAATAGTAGCTTTAGTCAAAGGTCATATGTTAAAATCCTGCCATCTGACAATTATTACCACAGTGACCTTGGGCAAGTCAATTCAATCTCCTTGGGCCTTAGTTACTTAATTTGTAAAATGAGAGCATTGAATTCAATGGCTTAAGAGGTTTCTTCTAGCATTAGATCTATGACACTGAGACTACTTATTTCTCAATTTACTTTGTGTCCTAGACCAGGTTCTTTCTTACCTCTTTTCAGACATGTAGTACCTTTAAAAATGGCAATGCCTATTCTCACATCTTAGAAGGCATTATTACTGTTATTATCATTATTATTATTTGGAGATGGTAAGTTCTGCAGTTATTCAGACTAAATACAATACAGGGACCCAATGGAAACAAGCGATTCTCTTTTTATATAGCTCAAAAAGAGACAAGGAAAACTAAACAGCTTCTCTCTCTCTCTCCTCCTTTCCAACCTATTTCTAAAAAGTGTTTATGGGTATTCCTAGTATGATTTAAGTTGAGATGACCAAGTAGGTTTGTGGAAGATAGATTTCCTTATCTTTTTATTATTGTGAGACAGAAACCAGGAAGAGGGGACTAGGATATGGGGATGGGGAAGGAGGATGCATCATTTTTTAACCCAGGAAAACAAATATATCAACATTCTTTTGAAATGATTTCTAAGTTGAAATTTGTACAAGAGCACGTTATTGTTCCTAGGGGTGACTTATAGTCAGATTAATGCTGGCAGGTCATCTGGTGCTTCATTTATTCGATGTCCTATAAAAAAGAAAAGAAAAAATATACTTCTGTAGTGTTAAGAGAGGAAAAATGAAGTCAACTTAACTGAATGATTTCCTGGACAAACTGACATGGTAAAGTGATGGCTTGGATGTGACAAAGCACCTGGATACTTGCCTCTGTGGTTCAGGGAAATTGTGCCCAGAGAGTTGCTTTGGAAATGAGTCAAATGAGCCCATGATGGTAGAAACTGATTTACTTCTCTAAATTTAGGTAGGAAGCAGAGAAACCTCCTGCACTCATAAGGGTTTATAGAAAGAAGGCTGTTATAATATTTCCACATTATTCCTCCCTTTATTAATTCATCCAAGCAGGCTATTTGCTTTTTGGCCTGATGCTGCACATTGAGCAGACATCTTAATTGAGCTGTTCATAATGACGCCTAGATCTTTTTTCCTGAGAGGTGCCAGCTAATTCGGAGCCCATCAGACCCATTAGTGTGCATGAGAACTTTAAATGGTCTCTTTCAAAATGCATTACTTTGCAGTGAACTACTTTGGAGTTCATTGGCCAGGGCAATGCCCAATCGATTATTTTTTTAGTTCCTTCAGGAACACCACAGAATCCTACAGTGTTTCAAAGAGCCTTAAAATAATTTTATGAGCTCATGATTTAACCATTTGGACAGTTTTCTATTTCTCCTTTCTGCATTTCAGTTTTGGGAATTTGTTGGGGGACGGAGGACCCTGAGGCTTTTGTTCCAAGTCACGCTTTCATTTGGACACTTTTCTATCCTTTACCTCAAAAGGGAGAGTGTCTTGTCATAACAAGCTGTCCTCAAAATCAGAAGGAGCTGGCCCAACTCTCTCTCCCTGACACATACTGGCTGTGTAACCCCGAGCAACTCTCTAAGATGATAAGTTGCAGAAAAATGGAAGCCTGAATTGATAAAGAGTTTCTTCACTTGGAAATTTCCCTGTCACAGTGAGATCAGAGGTCCAGGGCCTGCCTCCCTTCTTCCAGAGTATCTGACTGTACATCTCCTAGGTGTTGTAGATATCCCAGAGAAAAGGACAATTATAGCAAATTATCTGTGCAGGAGGAAACCTCAGGTAGAGAGAAGGGAGTTTACCATTTTGCTGGATGATAGTCCAGAAATGGAACCTGTTATCTGGCCATTAAATCTGGAGGTGAGGGGGCAGCTGGGTAGCTCAGTGGATTGAGAGTCAGGCCTAGAGATGGGAGGTCCTAGGTTCAAATCTGGCCTCAGACACTTCCCAGCTGGGTGACCCTGGGCAAGTCACTTGACCCCCATTGCCTAGCCCTTACCACTCTTCTGCCTTGGAGCCAATATACAGTATTGACTCCAAGAAGGAAGGTAAGGGTTTTTATTTAAAAAAAAAAACTAGTAGAAGAGGGGTTAAGAAGCCAGCTTTGAGAAGGTTGTGTACAGGATAAAAGAAGAAGCAAGAAAATGAACCCAGCATATCCAGTAAGGGTTTAAAAAATATGGATGTGATATCTCTACCCTGGAATTTAGACCTAATGGCCTCTCCCTCTAGTTCACTTTCAATGCTAAAGGGAGCAGAGGCTAGCAGGGGTGGGGAAAGGGAAGTCAGATTCTTTCTGAAAAACCTAATGCTTTTTTTTTTTTCTCAAAACCTTCCCCTCTACTCAGTAGCTTCATCTCTACTTGAGTGGGAATAGGAGTCAGCAGGGTACCCTTGACTGTCAGTTAAGTCATTTCCAAATGTATATAGATGGCAGTTGTGACTAGTCAAAATACAAATGCTTCTTTCAAATTAATTAGTTAATTTACTAAATGATAATGGATATAATGAATTGAAAAATATAAATAAAATGCTTCCTTTAAAAGCAAAAAACCCTATATTTTCATTTCAGTATGATGTAAAACAAAACATGTCTTATTTGATTATATTCTTTGAGAAAGAACTGAGTGTTAACTTTCTTCCTTCTAGAATCTTAGGAATATGAAACGGTGAGGCCTGACACAAGGCTGTCCCTGGAAGCTGGTTCAGTCCTCTTTCTCCAGACAAACTCAGTCTTACTCTTTATAAAAACTAGGCTCACAAACTGTTCTTAATGGTCTATGAAGGAAGAGATTCTTTTCTGTGATAACTCAATCCTATCAGAGATATTCCTTTCTTTACAATAATACAGAAAAATCTCCATTAACCACAGTGCTTGGGAAATGAATTGTTTTGAAAATGGAAACTTCAGGCTGATTAGGAGACTTCTACGTGCCCTTCCAGTTCTGATATTTTATGATTCTTTAAGTCTAACAAAAAGCAAATTTTAAAAAGTTAAGCCTTTTGTTTCAATCCATGTTTTTGATTGGGAATGTTACTAAAATATGTTGGCACATTTTTGTGCTTTAGTAATAAAAATTTATATTTGTCTAGTGTTTAAAGTTTATTTTTAGATAAAAAACCCTTACCTTTTATGCTAAATACCAGTTTCAAGGCAGAAGAAGAGTAAATGCTAGGAAATGGGGGATAAGTGGCTTGATCAAGGTCTGAGCTAGGAAATGCCCGAGATCAGATTTGAATTCAAGACCTTCTGTCTCCAGGTCTGGTTCTCCATCCACCCAGCCATCTTGTTGCTCCATGTGTGAAGTTTTGAAAAATATTTTTTTGTGGATTCAGAGTCAGTTCTAGAGATGGAGGTCTTGGATTAAAATCTGTCCTCAGACACTTCTTATTTGTGTGACCCCAGGCAGGTCACCTAAACTCCATTGTGTAGCATTGGCTTTAAAAGCCAAATTTGATTGTAGAGGTAGAAGGAATTAGCTAAATAGTTTAATAAATGGAAGTAGGAGAAATGACTGAATCTGACATCCTTGAAATCACTTTTTCCTCATGAAATTGAGGTTCATAGAGTTTAAGTGATTTGCCAGTTGGTGCCCAACCTGGATCTCACTCCAAATCCAAGGTTCTTTTCACTACATATAAACTAATCATTTAATATTTCTCCTTTTTTATTGATTTTTAAGCTTTCATTTCCCAATAACTCTCTTACATAAAACATGAAAAGACTCTCCCTTATAACAAATCATCCTTCCCTTGTACAAAAATATATATCTATATTATATCTATACATATATATATATACACATATATATTTTGTATATCTACTTTAAGTTCATTATGATCTTTTAGGTCAATATGAAGATTAATTTTCTTTGTCCAATGCAGATGTCAAATATATAAGATTGACTAAATATACACTAACCCCAGATCATTCCATGGAAGTTATTTTAATTTTACATAGATTACAATATCAACGTTTTTCTTTTTATCTCTTTTTCACAAAAGTGATATGAAGAAAAAATCATTTTCTTATATGGTTTTTTAAATTTGTTTCTAGGCCATTTGTAGTTTTGCTGCATTAGTAACTAAATTATTTTTATTGTTGACCAAATTATTATTATTGCTACTTATATTAAATTTACATAGATTGTAAATATCAGCTTTTTCTTTTTATCTCTTGTTCATAAAAGTGATATGAAGAAAAATCATTTTCTTATATGCTTTTTTAAATTTGTTTCTAGACAATTTGTAGTTTTGCTGTATTTGTAACTAAAGTATTTTTATTGCTAACCAAATTATTATTATTGCTACTTATATAACAATATATTTACATATATATATTGCTACAATATATACTTATATATTGCTACTTATATATACAAAACTTTCTGTTTTAGATTAGGTATCATTTTATTAAATTAGATGCAGTCAATAGGTTGTTTTTGATTTTGGATCCTTGGAACAATTTAGAGTAAAATTAATGATGCAAATGTAGCGTTTCAATAGTAAGCCATAACTATGTATTTGCAGATGTGCATCTTTTATTTTTATTAAAAAGTCATCAACTTGAACATTACCATAACTAATGAACTCATTCTTCTCTTCCATTGATGCTTAAAAAACATATTTTTACATGTGACAATAAAAAAAATTAAGAACAAACCTAATTTCAACAGATCCACGTTTTTTGTTCTAATCAGAACATTCTTTCAAATGAGCAGGAACTGCTGTTGCCATTAGGAAAAGCCTAGCAAGTTGGGAAGAATTTCATTCTAAAATCTTTTAATGGCTGATAAAAGCACCATGCACAATTAGGTACTTAATGGGTGTTTTCGATGATAATAATATCTGTTGTACATGGTGAAGATGCCAATATCCTCTGAGGAAACTTCAGTGATTTGTCTACCTTAAGATTGAAATCCATGTTTTCCTGGTTTTATTGATTGGTTCCAGATCCATGAATCTTGTCATGCTCCCAACAGGCTTAGTGACACCAAATGACAGTTAATGTCAATATAAAAGAGCTGCACTAGTAGGGCAAGTCAGAAAATAGCCTCCCTTAGCCTGCCCTTTCCCACTAAAATGCACTAGACCTTTTATTTAAAGAACAGCCTGTATCCCTGCTCGGTGAAACATTGGTTAGCGATAACTCATGTTTGTAAACTGCTTTGCGATTCTAAAAGCATCTACTGTCTAACAACCCATGAGATAGTTAGTTAATAAAAATACTATTATTAGAAAGAGTCAACACTCTTAGGAGACATAGGTGGAAAGCCATTATGGTGAGGAAACTTCACATGTTTTGCTAATCTAGTGTCTTGACCTAGCTTTCCACTAATCTATTGAAATATTTTTTTTTCTCACAAAGGAGAATAGGATGGAAAGTTAAGGCAAATGAACTATTTCTTGATTTCATGAATATAACTAAAAATACAAATGTGTTTAATTCCATTGTCTTTGAAAGTAAGACCGTAGAGGGCAGCACTTGAAACCTTTTATATATTTTATGTATATTTTAGTATGGAGTAGATGCTGATGTTGGTAAAAATAATGAAAAGAAGGCAGCAATAGAAAGAAACTCAAGGATTGTCACAACAAACCAAACACCTGGCATCCAGGGGCTGGCGGGCAAGCAGATTCACTGGCTGCATAATCACCTCATCTTGTTGGTCCAAGGAGTTCCAATTAGTCTATTTAGTGAGAGCAGGACTAAGGATTTGGTCACAGAGCTAGTTCAAGGAAAGCTTCTCGCAAGTAAGAGTTTTTCAATCAAAGGTAGAATGAGGTGGTGATCTTGTTTGCACATTAACAAAATCAAAATTGCATTGAATTATTAAAAGAAAAATTAACTGGATATTGCTGAAGAAAACTTGTGGTCAATGCAAATATTCAAGGTAGACAATCAAGAATGGACAGCAATTTTTGAAGAAAAAAAATAGTTTTGAAGGTCCAGAAATTTTAAATTCAAGCCAAGAGTTTTGAAAATTTGGAAAAAAAGGATTTAAGGATAGAGAGGAGTTAAGTAAATATATAAAAAAAAGATACCCCCACTCACCACCTGTATTTATTGCCAGAGAATCAAAGGAATAAAAGGAATGAATAAAACTTTTTGGTTTATGATTTCAACTTCAGAGTTCCCTCCATTTTGTCACATTGCCCCTCTTCCATTTATAACATCCAGAGAAGAGGATAAGGTAGTGTTGGGATGCTGGCTGCTAGAGTGGAATAAAAAATTAGATGCTAAAACTTGCATAATCATAATCATAATAGCTAGTATTTATATAGAGCTTTGAGATTGAAAATCATTTAATATATAGTCTCAAAGAAAGCTCTTATGAAATTCTAATTTGGTCTCCATGTATGGGACGGAGGGGGACTGTTGGGGAAATCAATACTGCCATATTGAGGAGGAATAGACAAAGGATCCATAGGTAAAAACAAATCTGTTGATAGTTAATGCAGATTGGAAGTTGAAATCAGAATGATCGGATTACAGGAATATGTCAGAAAGGTCTTAGTAAATGTACTGACAAGCTGTCTGGGAAACAGTGCTATAGACAATGACCTAATTATTTCAAAGAAATGAATTAGAACAAAATTCCAAGGCAGGGACAAAAGAAAAGGACAATCACATGCAATTGTAATAAGACCTGACCCACAGAAGAACTCACCTGGATGATTAATTGGGTGTGCCATCTTCCAAAGTCACAATAAAAAAGAATTGCTATTAAAATGTAAAACTTGGTTTTGTAGTCTGTAAAAGTACAGAAAACCCCAGTCTACACTTAGAAGATTTCCTATTCTCTTCCTGCAAGAACCATCTGGTGGTTTGTTCTTTAAATATCTCGTAACATGGGGTCACTGTATTATTTGGATTCTCCCAGCCAAGCTTAATTATGTTTGCTTATTAGTATCAAAGGGGAGAAACCTTAAGGTAGATTCCAATTTTTAAAGGCCAGAGAGACAGAATGGTCAGAAAATATTACCCTGGATGGAACTAGTCACCTTGTCAATATAACAGATGAAAAAACTGATTAGCACAGTTGTATTTTGCTTTTCTCATCTCTTAATCATTTGGCAGGACATGGAGAAGCAAGGCTTTGGGAGGGCATGCAAAGGAAAGGTTGTAATTTCACAGGATTTCAGTGAGAAGGAGCTTCAGATGATGCTTTTTTACTAAGGTTTAATCTATTCCATTCAAGACTTTCCCCCCCTATAATGTGATTGACAATTGGTTATGCATTAGTTGTCCTGTACTGAGGGGAGACCCATCACTTCAAGTCATTTTACTTTGTGACAATGTTAATTGTTAGAATATTTTTACTTACATTGAATAGGAATCTGTTTCTTTGCAACTTCCACACATTTTTCTAGTTTTGTCTCCTGGTTGTAGACATATCAAATACCTCTTTAGAAAAGAAAGTTGCCATTTTTTAGCCCCTTTCCAGTCTATACTAGCCCTAATTTCTTTCCCTAATCCTCAAATGGTATGGCCTCCGGTTCCCCTCCCAATCTTGCTTTCCCTCATTTGGATGTTATTCACCATTTTGACTCTCAGAAACAATTGGGTATGTTCATGGTTAGATGTTCTTGTTTAACTCTCAGATATGTTATGGATAAGGCACAACATATCTTGTATTTTTCCCTAATTGCCAAAATAATATGAGTATATGAGTCATAGCAAGTATTTATTGATTACATTATTTACTTGATTTTTAAATTAATTTTAAAAAGTTATGACTTGGATCTACTTTTGTTTTCAAGTCCCTTTTTGGAGAACATTTGGAGTCTGCCTAGTATAGTCTGATGCGTGTGTGTGTGTGTGTGTGTGTGTGTGTGTGTGTGTGTGTGTGTGTTTATGTTGTTGTTTTCTTTTCTCAAATGCTAGGGGATCAGATCTCAATCAGATCTCAAATGCAGCAGGGATCAGACAAAATCTATCTTGAAATCATAGAATGATAGAAGTTTGGAGGTTGAGGAAACATTCAAGACTCTTGTACTTTGGCTCTTCATTTTATATTTAGAGACTCTGATTAAGTAATAACCCAGAAAACTTGAATCACTTATACGAAGTCCCTAAATTAATAAATTAAAGAGTTGGGACAGGTATAGTTAATAATCAATAAACATTTATTTAGCACTAATTGTGCCAGGCTTTGTGCTAAGGTGCTGGGAATATAGAGAAAGGCATAAGATAGTTACTGTTCTCAAGGAGCTGATCAGGGAAGATAAAATAAAAAAAAAGCTAAAAAGTTTGGGTGAAGGAGGATGATGAAGTCCAGCATGTAGGATGGGAAATGTTCTAATGTGAGAATTTCAGAGGTGATTTCATATTATGGAATGATTAGTTTCTGTATATCATAAAGTCCGAGAAAGGAACAGGATGGGAAATGGTGGGGTGAATTCCCTGGGCTCCTTTCTCAAATGATTCTTTTGTTTGACTATATTTGTTTGAAATAAGTGGGCCATTAACTCTGCACTATTTTACAATCAGAATTTCAGGACACCACAGAGATGTTACTAACATATTCCCATAAATCAGACTTTCCTGACGATTCTTGATTTCAACTTTTAATCTGCATTGACTTTTGCCTAGTACCTTTTAGTCTATCCCTTATAGTATGGTTCCTCTCAGTGACAGATAATAAAAAAGTAGACAAATATAACATTCCCAGTAAATGGATGAAATGAAAATGAGTCCCAATAATTCTTTCCATAAAACAAATAAAGGAGATTTTTTTTAAAATCTGAGAGACAAAGAAGAAAATTGAAGGATACATATAGACTCCAAAACAAGACACCAGCCAAATTTCTTGATGAATAGCCTTTTGGGTCAATGGTTGGGAGCCACTTTGATCTTTCCTCTAACAGTTCTGGGAAAAAAGAAGCCACCTATTAAAATTTCATAGATTATAATTAATGATTCCCTTAATAAAAATGTCTCTAATGCCTCTTGACTGTTAGATAGCCTGAACTGACCCGTAGGGAGAATTTTCTTTGCAAGGGTACATAGAAGGAAGATCATAAATCGATTTGTTGTGGTGATTTATTGAGTCTTTGGGGGGGGGGTTCCTAAAACTTTCCTCTTTCTAAACTGAATATTTAAAAAGTTTTCTTAAACATATTGGAAAATGAAGAATCTACTATAGAACTTCATCTTAATCCCATTTTAGTATTTCCTATAGAAGCCCGAGAATTAGAATTTTATTAAGATCCACATTTTGTATTCCTATTGTATTTATCTCTGCTTTACAATTAGTACTTGATAATAGACTGCTATCTCCTCTAATTACTTCAGTCTGTATGTCTCATTTCCCCAACTATTTTGTCAGCTCCAAATCTACTGTGTAAAGCAAGTAACATTTAATGTGGTTGGCATTATAGTACTTAGAAGACTATTCTGGCAATATAGTAAATGTTCAATTGAGACCACTCTTCTCTGCTTTTTCTCATATTGTTCTACAATGATAGATGCATGAATTCTTAGGATTAGTGGGAACTTTAGGAGTTGCTGGTGTATGCTTCTACCCAAAGCAGCAATTGTCTCTGAAACATCCTGGCTAGATGGTTATATATCTTCTGTTTGACTCCATTCAGTGTCAGGGCATGCATTATTTTAAGAGGCAGTTGTTTTTATTCTAATACTTTTTTTGTTAGAAAGTTCCCTACTTCATTGAGCAAAAATGTATTTCCCTGTAATGTCTATTCATTGGTCCTAATTCTGTGCTTTGTAATAACACAGAAAAAGTCTATTTCTTATTTATATGATATTTTCCAGTAGCTGAAGGTAATAATAAATCCCACTTAAGTGTTTAATATGCCAAGGTAAACACCACAAATTCCTTTAACCATTCTTTATATGACAGTTTCTATACACTTGATGGTCTGGGTCATTTTTCTCTAAACGAACTTGTTTGTCAATGTTCCACAATAAATGTAATTTTCTTCCTGTGTCTTTCACTTTTTTCCTTCTTTATCATTCTATAATTGCCTCTTATTCTGAAAGTCTATTTCACATTACACAAAAAGATATTCTGTTGTTGTTCAGTTGTTTCAGTTATATCCAACTCTTTGTGATGTTATTTGGGATTTTCTTGGCAAAGATACTGGAGTGGTTTGCCACTTTCTTTTTCAGTTCTTTTTATAACTGAGGAAACTGAGGTCAACCAGATTAAATGACTTGCCCAGGGTCTCCCAACTGGTAAGTGTGTGAGGACATATTTGAACTCAGGAATGAGTCTCCCTGATCAAGGATCAATACTCTACCCACTAAACTACCTAGCTCCCCTAGGAAGTATTAAACTGACTTGTTAAGGTGAAGTTCGTTCTCAATGATCAAAACTTATTCATGGAAATACTTCATTACAATTTGGCTTCTTTGTCTCTATTACTTAGTAAGCATGCTCTTGGAATTCCTGTCCCATTGATTTCTACTGTTGATAACTATATGATAATTTAAAATTTGCTTAATCAGGATTGTAAATATACTAGATAAAAACCTCATATTTTAAATCTACCAATTCAAAAGATTAGGAAATGGACATAAGTGAAGATACTGACTCTGAGACCATTTCATAGAGAAATGTAATAGGCAGCAAACCCTTGATCTCTTTGCTAAGTGCAGATTTAGATCTTCTAATGTAATGCAAGTTCATTGCAAAGCATTATAGGGAAGAGATAAGTTACAAATGGTATGACCTCTAAAAACAATGAAAATCTATTGAGGGAAAAAAATTAGCTTGCTTGGTGCAAGTCTTAGATAAGCTAGATCATCCTATGAGCATATGAAGATTCAACATTTATTTAGTATTTACCACGTTCAAAGTACAAAAAAGAAAGTCCCCATCTTCAAAGGGCTTATAACTACTAGAATCGATGGAAAGGAAAGAAAAAAACTGGATATGAAATTGAAGAAATATTCTAAAATGAACTTTAACACCTGTGTGGATAGATTTTGCTCCCCAGGGACTCTCTCTACCAGCATCCCAGCTACCTATCTATTTTAAGTACTAAATGTAGGGAAGATATAAGTTTTGTGTAGCTCTGCCTTCTCTTTCTTCTTCCATAAATGCGGCTGTTGTGGTGGGGTGAGTGCCAGGCAGGAGAATTTTACTCACCTGTATTTTACTTAGGCTTTCTAATTTTGTTTCTTTTATTTCTTCTACTTCAAGTGATTATTAATAAATCTTATAAAATATAATACTTGGAGTTGTTGGATATTAATTTAAATTTTACACACCTCAGTATACAATGCACTATATAAGGAATGGAAAAGATGCTATAGAAGTTGAAGCTGGAAATAAAGACTAGACCCTGAAGAATCCATACTGGTAGTGATATAATTATAATATTCAGGGTTAACCTTTTAAGATATCTCAGAGAGTAAGATTCCAAAAATGTGGGGGAAATTTAGACAGAACTTTTCTTTTTTTTAAACGAGACAATGAGAAGACAGTAATGTAGAAACTATTGACTCATGAGCATCAAAATCACAATCTAAGAGTCGTAAGGGACCTCAGAGACCATCTAGTCTAATAATTTCCCATGTCAGAATCCCTTCTACACAGTTTCAACAAATAGCTCTCCAACTATTTGCTTGAAGACCTCTACTATCTTGCCAATGGTAGATTATTCTACTTTTATATAGCTCTCATTGTTCAGAAAAAAATTTCTTGCAACCAACCTAAATCTGCATCTCTGTGACTTCTGTCTATGACACCTACCTGCCCTTTTGGGGTTAAACAAAACAAATGGAATCCTTCTTCACATGATAGCCCTTAAATGCTACTTATGTACCCTCTTCATCTTCTCTTGTCTAAAATAAATATTACCAGTTTATCAAAACTACCCTCACACAGCATATTGCCTAGTCCATATAATATGCTTACATACTCATTCAAAAAGTCTTTGTGAGAATAATCAATGTTATAAAGTAGTCACTGAGGAAAGCATGAGAATGTTAAGGGTGGATTTTATAGATAGCAGAATATTGTCATTATTAATTTTTATAATAGCTAACAATATTATAACTACTGCTTATGTAGACATTGCAAATATTATCTCATTTGTTTTTCTTTTATCTGCAATAATAAACCAGTCAATAAATATTTGTTAAGTACCTACCATATGGCAGGCAGCATGCTAAACACTAGAGATATAAAAGGAGACAAAAGCAATCCTTTCCCTCAAGGAGCTCACAATCTAATGGCGAAGACAACATAACAACAAATATGCACAAAGTAAGGATAATAAGAAATAATTGTCAGAGTGAAGACACTAGAATTAAGAGGGTTAGAGAAGGTTTCCTACAGAAGGTGAGATTTTAGATGTGACTTAAAGGAAATGAGGGAAGCTAGCAATAGAAGCAGCAGAGGGACAGTAGCAAAGGCATAAGTTGCTTGGTCATTTGCTCTTCACAACAACCCTGATAGGTAGGTGCTATTATTATTATTATTATCATTTTTAAAGTTGAGAAAATTGAAGCAGACAGACATTAAGTGACTTGCCCAGAGTCATATAAGTCGTATCAAGGCAGGTTTTAAAAAATAAACATTTGGCTCGATGTAACAACATGTAAACCTAAAAAAAAAAGCTTCCATAAAAGATATCTTTTTCTATGCATGTTTAAAAACATATAAGATTCTGTGATGAATAAGACTGCAGATATAGTTTAGTTCAGTGATTAAGAGCAATCAAGACTGAGAACAAGATGGCCTAAGATGTGACATTATCATTGTCACAGATCTCCTTTATAGAATCCAAATTCAATTGTGTTTCTCCATAGACATGCAAAAGCAGCACAATTTTGTATATACTTATATAATGTTGTCTCACCCTATAGAATGCCAGCTCCTTGAAGACAGAGACTCTTTCATCTATGTCTTTGCTTCACCACTGTCTAACTCAATGTTCAGCACATAGTAGGACTTTAGCAAATTGTTTATTGATCAACATGTCTAACTGCAAAAGAAGGTTGACTAGTCATACAGCAAAAATGAAGGGATTTGCATTGGTAGAGACCACAGATCCATTACATAATATGTAAATGGAAAGCTAAGGGAAAATAATTTGAATATCCTATTGTACATAATTATAATTGGGTAAGCTTGGGCAATGGAACCTAAGTAACCCACAAATTAGAACAGTGGTCTATTTCATAATGGTTCTACTAGAAGATGAATTCATCTCTGCCACCCTGATCTAAATACTTGAAGTCCCAGATATCATTGAAAGTGCTTCTGAACAACCTATATCATGGACCTTCTAACTCTTCCCCCTAGCAATCCATTATATGATCAGGTTGAGATATGTGGGTAAGGGAACATTTTGGTCAGCTCTGTGATGGCAAAACAAAAAAAAAAGTTTTATTGTATTTTTCCCTACCTTAAACCTCTTTTCAATGTGGAGAACACACCAAATAAAGTGATAGATCTAATCACCCTAGTGCTACTGTGACATCTTCCCACAGGCATAGACGTCACTTGCCCCTCAAATGTTTGATTTCCCAAAATGCCTGGGCATAATTTAAACAGGTTCACTAAGTGAGTTCATCCAAATGAGTTAACTCAAAGTGAAATATACAAAAGGACTCTCTTTTTTACCTACTTATGAAAGGTTACTAGGGTTGTATTTTCTCTTTGCTTTAGGGCTAGAGGGAATATTTCACATAGTGAAAAGGTAAATTTGTCTCCTGGTTCATTAAATCAGTTGGCTCTTGCCATCCATAGAATGAAATGATCGTATGCCACAAATTAGATGGGACCTAGCCCCTTTCAGTTGGATTTTGAATAGCCATCATTCAGTAACTCGCACAGAAAAAAAAATAGCAACGAATATGACCCATTGACCTAAGGGGGGAAAGGGTCAATAGACCATTACCAATTCCCTTGAGAGTTTGATCTATGTTGACTTTCTTTTCTGACTGCCACTCTAGCACAATGACATCAAAGCTACTTGGAAAAGAGACAAACTGATCACTAGCATATAGTAAATTCTACTGTTGGTATTTGTTTGACAAACTATTCAATTTTACTTAGCAAGATAGCTTGGAAGAAGGAAATTCTCTATCACAGGGCTTAAAATAACCATGTATCCATATATTCACTGTCATATTAGGTTAAAATATCGGTGTTTATATTCACTGACCACAGCCCTGTTGAAGATTTCTGATAATTTCTTGTCATTATTTATTCAGAACTGATACCACAGAAGAGCAGTAATAATGACAACTGAGTAAAGTTATTTACTTCCCATATATGATCTTATTTTGTCATCACAAAAGCCCTGTGAGGTAGATGTTATGGTTATTATTATCCCCATTTTACAAATAAGGAAATTGAGGCTCAGAGAAAAGTAAATGATTTGCTACATGTCATACACCTAGTAAGCACCTTGAGGAGGATTGAATCTAACTATTTCTAATTTCAACATGTTTGGCCATGCTTCCTCCCATGACTTGAATTTTCTATTTAATTATTTGTTACTATTCCAGAGAGAGGAGCAGAGGGATATATTCCTATAACCTTCTTTTGACCATCTCAGAGAATTACACAGGGCTAGAGTCAATAGTAGACTATTGTGGTAATATTCACTTTGCCAGCCTTATGAAGCCCTTTCACTGAGTGTGGAATGAGTTATGATTTGGGTAAAATGGTGGCACAGTAGTCATTTTATCTAATGGAAATAGAGTACTCCAGCAATCCTGCCTGATCCAGAGATTCTTAGGTAGACACAGTTAACTCAGGCAAGTTTGGCCTCTTTGAGTAGGCTACCACACAGTAGATTCAAACCTGGCTTTTGTGACTTGCTTTGCCCCAAATCTATTACAAAGAAAAGTTTGGGATACGATTTTGTCATTTCTTATCATTGTTGGTAGCTTACTCTGAACACAGGAGATGAGAGAGGACAGGTTAGAAGGGAGGAGAGAACACTGGAAGAAAGGAATCCTGCCTTGTGGAGCAAGAAGAATTAGGAAAAAGGATAGAAACTTCTCCAATTCCTTCTGTTTGGTTCTTATAGTATTTTCTTAAATTTACTTTTTTAGTGTCTGGTGCTCCCTATTTTACCCAAATTGGAAGTGCAGTGGTCACTCATGTGCCTGACCTTATTGCTGTTTAGCATGGAAACTGTAACTTGCTCTGTTTTCCACCAAACTTTGTTCATTCCTTTGTAGACAGCTTGCTGCACCCCCTTCCCATTCCTGGGATCTCTATAACATATTGATGTCAGATAATGCAGACAGATGATCAGCTTTAGCTCTATAGAAGCCTGAACCTTGGAACCCCAGTAATCCACCAGGTTTCCCTTTTAGTAGCTTCCCCTAGTAGCAAGAATGTTAAATATGTACTAACATGCATAGATCTTATAACTTGCCAAATTTTCAGTTTTCTTCAGCTTGTAATAGAAATAGAAATTTGGAAGTCATGGACAGAAAGAAGTTAAAGACAAATCATCATAACTGATAAATATCTAGAAAATCTAGGGTTGGAACTGCCTCATTCTCCAATCTCCTTTCATCGGTCTCTATGTTTCAAGATCTTAGTAAAGTTCCTTAGATTTCCTCTCTCTTAAGGAACACATATTTTCCTAGAGGGAGACAATGTGTTCTTAGATGAATACAGGATATTCACAAAATAAATATACAATGTTGGGGGATTTTTTGGAGGTTGGGGGGTACCAAAAACTGGGAGAAATCAGGAATGGCTGAATTAAGCTCTAAGGGTAGTAAGAGTATCAGAGGTAGACATGAGTACCAATACTATTTCCAACATAGATTAACCTATATAAAGGTACAAAGATAGAATATAGAATCTCTCATAAGTGAACAGGCAATTCGGTTAGAGAATAGAGTGTAAGAGATATTACTATGTAATCAACCTAAATAAATAGACTGGATTCAGATTGTGAAAGGTTTTAAATGCCAATCAAACCAATTTGTATTGATCCACAAGGTGATGGGGAGTCATTGAAGCTTTTTGAAGAAGAAATTGATACAGTAAAAGTTGTACTTTAGGAGTATCAAATTGGCAGTTCTAGGACAGATTGGAGAGGATTAAGACTGGGTATGACATTAACAATTAGGAGTCCATTGCACGAGAGTAAATGAAAATCTGGATTAGAATGAATGTGCTGTAACAGTTGAAATGCTGAAGAGGTAGGATAGACATGACTTGGTAAATGATTGGATTATGAGGGTTGAGTGAGAGTGGAAATTCAAGGATAACTTCTAGGTTGTTGAACCTGAGAGGCAGATAAAGGATCCATACCTCAGGTCCCCCAGATGGTGAACCTATGGCACAAGTGCCAAAGATGGCACACAGAGTGCTCTTTGTGGGCACAAGGCCATCCCCACCCCCAGAGTTCATTATTAGAAAGGCAGAGGGATTCAGGCAGAGCTACTCCTTTCCCCCTCTCCACTTTGCCATATGACATTGTTTCACATCCCCCACCCCTTTGCCCAGAAGCCCAATGGCAGAGCACAGGGGGTAAAGTGGGTGGCTCACAGATGGCAGAGCGGAAGGGGAGCAGAGAGTTCGAGGCACTCTTTTCCCCCTCTCTACACTAGCTGAGACCATTCCTCATTTCACCCACCTCTCTGTCCAGCAGCCCAATGGGAGTGCTTTTTCCCTTCCTTGTGTGGGGTACACCTGGCACTCAGTGGGGATGAAAGGCATGTCATGTGGTCTCTAGTGAGGGTAGGACATGGCACTTGATCTGGGGGATGGAGCCTGGCTCTCTCTCTCTCTCTAAAAGGTTTGCCATCACTGCCCTAGGTAGAAAAGGGGAAATTTGCTTATAGTTGTTTAGGCTTGAATGAGTTGTGGTAATGCTTGTGTTCAATGGAAACAATGACCTGTTATTGGGATTATATCCCTTTTAATTTTTCCAGGTAGTTCCAAAATCAAGCTCTTTACTCAGAATCTAAGTTTCAATTATTTCTCAGGAAATTATGAGTGAGAGCACAGTAGGAACCATTTTAGGTGTGTGCGTTAAGGGGAAGGACAGATGAAGGTGACAGGGATTATTTTTAAAATTGGGAAGAAATCAGGATAAAAGTACCCTCTCTCCTCATACATATACAGTACAATTCATTTGAAACAAGGGCCCCTGCTTATCCTATCTGTTTCAACAGGAGTGCAGATAAAGCTCCAATGTTAAAAGCTAACACAGTTACCTTTATTATTAGCCCTGCAAAATAAAGCTTACCCAGTCCAGAAAGGCTCATCGCGAGACAAATAAGATGGTAAATAATAAAGCTTCTCTAGATGCTAGAAAAATACAGGTAAGCCGTGGTTCCCTCAAGCCTCCATGGATAATCAAAAGGAAAGGAAGTTATTAAAATGATATTTTATGTAAATTGTTATCTATTTTCTGGTTGTAAATTACCTACAAATCCCACCCATTTCCCTAACATATCTGTTGCACAATATATTTGTAACCAGAATCCTGCACTATAAAATATGTTTCAACCTGCCTGCAAATAAAATCCTTAAATTAAATGCTAAAACTCCACTAAATCCAAGTTGGCAAAAAGGGTAAAATCATGAGGTTGATTGAAACTTTTCTGTAGAGACAAAAAGCCCAGTTTTCCAATCCTTATGTGTAGTTATTGTGGAGGGTAGTTTCTAGTGGTCGTTCTTTTGAAAATGACAAATTCATCTTAAACCAAGCTGGAAAAAAAAAAGAAAAAAAAACAACTAAGCAGCTGCCTGGCATTAAAAATTTCTTTTCTACTTTAAGTAAACTTTTTTTTTTACTTTTTATAATAATAGTAATAGTAGCTAACTTTTATTTAGTCCTTACTATGTGGCAGGAACTGTCCTAAATGCTTTAAAATATTACCTCATTTGATCTTCACAATAACCATGTGAGGTAGGTGCCATTATTATTCCCATTTACAGATGAGGAAACTGAGGCAAACACATTAAGTGTCCAGGGTTATTCAGGTAGGAAGTATCTGAGGCTATATTTGAACTTATGTTTTTCTGCCTCCAGACCCAGCCCATTGCTCTTTTTACTATGCTATCAGTTGTCAAGCACTCTTCTAGTAACTGGTGATATTAAGACAAAAAATGAAATAATCCCTGACTTTGACACCATCTCTTCCATCTTTAGCTCAGGAACCTATGGACAAGAACTGTATACTCCATCAAATTATGTTGCACATCACTTTTTAACCAAACTTTAAGTTCAATGTTGGGTGTAGAGGACTCCTAACAGATATTTAAGAATATTAGAAATATTAATGGTTTGGGAGTGACAGGACCCACATTTAAATTCTACTTAGCTGCCTCCTTCTTCTTTCCCTTCAAACCCCTTCTCTCATCAATGAGTTCCTTCTAGAACCTCTGTTTGGGGGAAGGATCCAGACCAAACATCTTGGATTTCACCATTGCATCCCCAAGTTAGCATTCCCCCCTTCCAGTTCCTTTTTATATTATTAAATTCCCTCATTAAAATGTATGCTCCTTGAGGACAGAGACTCCATATCTTTTCGTGCATGCATTTATATTCCCAGCACTTAGTATGGTGTCTGGCACAGAGGGAATGCTTTTTGAGCTTAAGTGCTTATTGTAAACTGACTAAAGACTGCCACTTATTACTTATGGGCCTTGGGCCAAACATTTGACCATGCTAAGCTTCATTTTACTCTTCTTTAAAATAAGGTCATCGTATAAGACTGTCTCTAATATCCATCCATCTAATTCAATGAAATTCCCTCTTCCAATGAAGATCAGCATGTGTTCTATGGCGTATAATCTTAGGTATGGGTGGGAGGATATAATCAAGAGGTTAGATGACTGGTCCAGGGTCACATAGTGTATAAATATATATATATATTTATATATATATATGTATATATATATCAGAGATGGGACTTGAACACAGGTCTTCCAGACTCTTTGGCTAGTTCTCTATTTACTAAGTCAACATGGGTTTGCACCACCTCCAATCTTGTAAAATCCATCATTTCTCACTGTAACTCAGCAGTGCTACAGAAATACCTAGCTTCTTCAATTTAATACAAGAATCAAACAAGGGACTTGTAAGGAAAGAAAAAGAAAAGGAAAAATAATAAAGAAAGTAGGAAAATGAACCAGACCCAGGTCATTTCTGTTGACAAATAAGCCTTCTCTTCAAGTCAGTGCTCTTACATATTTTCCCAAGATGATGGATCCCAATATCCTTTCAAAATTGGTCTCAAACTTCTACATATCTTTAGGAATTAAAAGCCGTTGAAGTGGAGATGACAGGATGTGTTGGAAAGGGTTCTCTTACCCCCTCACATGAGGAAATAATTTCAATGTCTTAATCCATATATGAGGGAAATCTTTAATAAGCAGTTCCATGAGATCTTACCAGTTCCATGGAAACCTGGCATAGTTCATAGAATTTTAGAGCTGGAAAGGGTCTTAGAGATCATCTAATTAGGTAAAAAAACACCAAAGACACCAAATGACTTGACCTGGGTCACATAAGTGAACAGGAGAACTGAGACTAAAAAGAGCCTACTCTAAATCCAGTACCCTTTCCAGTACAAAACAGAACCTATGGAACTCTTAGGGTTTCACAAGGAAACTAAATATCCCAATTCCTTATTCCCATCCTTAGTTCAAATACTTTTTCCAAAAGATATCAAAGGGATGTATGCTAAAATCAGAATTAAATCTTTTTGGAACTATATGATAAGAATAAAATGAGTTAGAATACCTCATCTGAGGGCAAAACCAGAAATCTAGAAGTAGAAGAAACTTCAGAAGCCATCTAGCTCAACCCTTTAACTGTACAAATGAGGAAACATGAATACCAAGAATGTGGAATGACTTGCCCAACCATCAGAGCCCGGATTTGATCTAGGTCTTCTGATTGCAGAGCTCATGATTATTCCATTGTACTTCACCTTACAGCAGGATCAGGATCACCTCACTTCAGGAAGATTCCAACCTAGTGGTGTAAGATTGTCCTTGATGCAACAGCCCTGCTATGAAATCCAAAGCCTCTACAAGTACAAACCTCTTCAATCAAGTTACCTTAACCTCTTTGATTTCTGAGTCTCCAACCCAGGCTCCCAACCCCTTTTGTTTAACTTCAAGAAGGAACATTGAAAAGGAAGAGTTAGTAGAGAAGAAAATTCTCCCAGAAAGAAAGGAATTTGTTAAATAAGTTAAATATTTGGTTGGCACCGTGTTACCAAACAGTTCTAATTTTAGTTGTGGCAGTGGGCGTCCAGTGATCCTCAAAAAGGAAAACAAACACATATTTATTAAGTTTAGCATTCATACCATTTTGGTTACCAGAGCGCCTTGTCAATTTTTGTTATTATTTTTTCAAGATGGTCATATATTTTAATAGTAATACTTTATACCCTCCAAATGAGAAAGGCCACTGGCTCAAATCCTGCTAAACAGAAAACATAACAAAAGCCCTCTGAGCTCTGGTGACTTATCTGTCACACAAAGTCCTGAAGACCTTGATGGAGCTGGGATTAAGCCCTGGTGTCTCTTTCAAATTCAGTATTTATAATTTTTTAAGGATTTTAAAGGCTTTTTTTTTGCTTCTCTGTACAATGTTCATTAGTTCTAATCATATTATAGTCCCAATGTAGCTATTTTAAAGTGAAATTAAAAGGCAGCCCAGCTATGGAGGGTAAGAATTATTGAAAGAGGTGTCTGGAGAGCTATTTAAAATTTTCAAGTAAAAAAAAAAGAGCCGTTCTTTTCCTTTTAAAAATTAAGAAATCAAATACAGAAATGGTCTAATTTACATTAATGACTTCCAATCTATGAAACAATTTTTAACCATTTTAAAGTGAAAGGCTGGTGATTATGTCTATAAGTAGGTGGTGATAATAATAATAAATCTCTGAGAAACATCAGTGGGCTAGGTAGTGGTATATAGACACAGAGTTGGATTATCTTGTTCTGAGAGTTGTTATAAGGCAACAGGCCCAGAATATCCTTTTCGGCACTATGACAGCCCAGTGTGAAATCTTTACTTGCCCGTGGTCATCATTGGGAAGCAGTATTATCCTTCTTCTGTCCATAAAGTCATTTCAAACCATAACCACTTGATGAATACTAATACTACTTAGCACTCAGTAGGGGTTTTGTTCAGGATATACAAGGTTATAATGAGATGGAACCTTTGAGAATACAGCAAAGGAAAAATTTTGATTTCACCTCAGAAATCTTGAGTGTTTTTGGAAGGGACAGGGAGGAATAAAATACTATCTTTTGAAGGAAAAATAGCATTTTTTTCTCATTCCCTCAGAAGTTGTGTTACTAGACAAATGTTTCCAACTCTTAGATTGTCCTCTTTCTCTCTTTCCAAAGATATTCCTAACATTTGCTCAGCCACTATGTGAATTAAAGTGACTCTTATCAGATTTCTGGATCTCAATAATCTCATTTATAAAATTCAAGCCAGTTCAATAAACTTATGTAAGTAGCTCCTGTATGCAGTGCTCTGTGTGAAATTCTATGCAAAAAGCAAGTTTACCTAAGAAATAATAATAAATGATTAATAATAGGATGCAAGACTGAAAAGGGATGTAGAGGTGATTGAGTCTGATCTCCTTATTTTAGACATGAGGAAAATAAGACTGCTAGGAGTAAAATAACCTGCTTGAAGTCCCTTATCTATTGAGTATCTCAGGTGGAATTGAACTCAAGTCTTTTGTTTATTAATTTAATGCCTTTTTTCCCATCAGAGAGGTGCATGGTTTAGCAAAAAGAGTTCTGAGCTAAGTTCTAAGTCCTAACCAGTAGAAACAATTTGAATAAATTTTTAGTTGTGTGGCCTCAGACAAGTCATTTCACTACTGTGAATTTCACTTTTCCAATGTGTAAAATGGACTAAATAATATTAATTTAGAGTAACTCACAGGATTGTTTTTCAGAAGATAGTGCCTTGTGTCCACTAAAGCAGTTGTCTCATATTCTAGTATGGTTGCTCAATACTTCTAAATGCTTCTCCAAAAATATTAAAATGCAATTGGGAAAATAAATACAAATAAAAAAGAATGAAGATAATGTTAATATGTGGTTTTCTAACTCAATATGAGCCCACACAGATCCTTAAATATGGTTTAGTGGCTTTCATTTCTAACTGAGTTTGATACCACTGCCCTAAGGAATTATATAAATGTTAAATATTGGTTCTACTACATTGAGTTACCTCTCATGGAATTTATAGTCTTAAGGAAGATGGAATGTAGGCTTTGTGAAGTTTGAAATACATGGGTTCAGTTATATCTTTAAATCCTAACATTCTGCGGATTCATGATTATATGAAAGAATTTGCAAGGGCATTGGGATATAAGGGACCATCTACTCTGTACCTAGATGAGAAGACACTTGTCTGTATGCAAGTGTATACCGAGGCATATCTGAAGTCTTCTGGTTCTGAAAATGAAAAAGCTGGGGAAACTGTGAATCTAGAGCTTTATCAGAAATGAAATTTATACCTCTTACAGGAGACCTTCCTTCCTTGATTTCCCTAATTGTTAGTAGTCCTCCACTCTTGAAATTATGTTATATTTATTCTGTGTTTATTTTTATTTATTATATTATTATATTCATGTTTATTATATACTCATCAATATGCTGCTTTCCTCCAATAGAGTATAAGCTGCTTGAGCTCAGGGATTTTATTTTTGACTTTGTACC
This sequence comes from Monodelphis domestica, assembly GCF_027887165.1. Taxonomy (NCBI): domain Eukaryota; kingdom Metazoa; phylum Chordata; class Mammalia; order Didelphimorphia; family Didelphidae; genus Monodelphis; species Monodelphis domestica. Next base: position 134,790,019 of record NC_077234.1, on the reverse strand, counting down.
CTTGGTGCCTAGAATAGTGCCTGGGACATAGAAGATGCTCAATTAATACTGACTTGAAAAGAATTTATCAAACTCATTTCACATTCTTAAATCCAAGACAACCATTATGAAAACTCATTGTTAGATCATGCTTTTAAAGAATTCATACACATTTGTAATGAGGATAGACTGGCCTATGGAAATGATTTTATATGTATTCAATGACCCTCAAATATTTGATGAAAAATTAAATATTTCCAAAGAAGTAGATACTTGGGTAGTCCCTTTTTGTCAGATTTAAAGCATTCTCTAGGGAAAGTGTGCCAACATCGCTGATGGAAGGTGTTTTCTCATTGTGAGCTCTCTGATTCATTGGACTGGCACAATAATGAAAAGCTTTGCCCAGCAGGTATGGGCTATGCAGTTATATTTCTCAATAATCTGATTCCATTGATAATAGTCTCTATGTCTGAGTTTGAATTTTGAAGTCTGAATCAAGATAGGAATCCCATCTTAGACATTTATTAACTGTGCAACCCTAGATAAGTTACTTTATTTCCCTCCCACTCCCTAGCCTCAGCTTCCTCATCAGTAAAATGGGGGTAATAATAACAATAACCTTTTCTTTACACAGGGTTGTTGTTAGATTCAAATGGAATAATGAATGCAAAGTACTTTATAAACCTTAAAACAATCCATAAATGTCAGAGATTTTTCATATTGATGGAATATGACATTTTAAGTGATTGGTTTTCCTTGATCCGGTAAAACTACTATTCTAGAGGAAAGAGAACAAGTTCCAGCCCATTTTCAAAACATACAAGAATTTATTATAAGAAAAAGCACCCAAATAGCAATTTATTCAGGTAACATTATTAATGCTCTTACATGTCATCAGCATTAGAAAAGGAGGGCATAACATGTACTCATAGAGTTTCTGTGGAAACGAAATGGTTTGAGTCCTGAAAATTCCACTTTGATTTGGCTTGGGCTGAGCTGTTGTTAATAAAACTTCTTTGCACATTGTGTAGACACAGCACAGCCTTTGCTGTATCAACTTTATGCTCCAATAAACAAGACAATAATGACAAATTATCAAAGCAGGCCTCAGATGTGACCCTCAATTGGGAGAGCAGCAATTTAATGAAGACAAAAGCTAGGTGAAGGCTGCTAATATCATTTACTGATAAACAGATTTTCTCAAGAGGCTCCTAGCTCAATCCCCGGAGGACCCATAAACCTGCATAATTCCATTTAAAATATTGTGCAATTCACTAAATTAGTCTTTGAACATCCTTACTATCCAATTACGAAGCCCCAGCATGGACAGAATAATGAAATTTTTCAAACTGTGGAATGCATGTGGTCTTAACAAACTTATGACAAACACTGAAATTAGCTTTCAATTTTGAGGCCCCGGCTGCCTTCTCTTCATGCTTCGAGCCAGTGTTGCAACAAAAAGCACTATTGCAATGGCTAAGCAGAATGTAGGAAAAATAAATCTCGACGTCCTCAGAATTCACAACAGAGTCTACCTTCAGGAAAAAAAAATCATACGAAGTTGAATGATGTTTTTGCATTTGCAAGCTATTTGGTCCGCTTAAAATCTAGTAAAAGCTTTACTGAATAAAGGGCAAAAAATACCTCCTGGACAGTTCTATCTTCCAGGCAGGCAGAAAAAGGCGAGAATTTGAGGAAGTGAAATTTATTTCTGTTCAAGCATTGCAAGCTACATTATTAAAGTCATTTGTCATGCTTTGAATATTTCTGCCTGATTCACCATTAAATTGGCCTTCTAATTACCAACTTTGTCATGAAAAGTGGTTGGGACTGCTTCATTCACCAGGAAACTTCAATTCTTTAATCATTACTTGCCCCATATGGGGAAAAAAGGACACATTTTTATACTTAAATCTTAAAATAAATGATGTGCAGAAAATTATGCTTAAAATATCAAATCACCATAAAATTTTAAAGTGTTGATTATTATTTAGAATGTGTCTTTTTGAGTTATGAGTTCATTTGGATGGAGTGGAGCCTCGGTGACATTAACCTATTGTCTCGTTAAATGACAGTCCTGCTGTCACCTACATAACCCCTTGTGGGAGCTCCAGGGACCAACAGGTACCTACCCTCATCTAAAAATGCCAGGAGGCTTCCCTGGCTCTCCACTTTCACCCACCCCTCAGTCTGCGTACTCATCTCACTCAATCTGTAGAAAATATCCTGAACTCATAGTTTTCCATAGATACCACACAGGGAGTTTGAAGTAGCCTGGTCAATGTGAGAGGCTTAGAGGAATAGTGCCTTCTCTCTATTTGTCACCCATACTTTAAATTCTCAGAGTAGTGACTGTGACTCTTGTATGTCCTAGATACCGGGGACCAGAAACAACAATATTGCATTGTGGGAGTTACATGAACATTCTCATCAATTGCTTATTATAGTGGTTCTATCTGACATAACATTTTATTTAAAAATTTTATTGATACTCTTTGGGTTTTTTATTACCTTCATTTGTAAATGTATTCCATCCTCCTCCCAATTCCTAAAGAATCATCCATTACATCATAGAATAAAAGCTGAGGGGAAAAAAGTTCAGCAAAACTAACCAACATATCAACCAAGTCTGACAATCTATGCAGTGTCCCACATGCAGTTTTGTACTCCATAAAGGAGGAAGAGTTGCCTTTTCTTCTGTCTTTTTGAAAGATGAGTTTGATCATGATAATTGTACAGAGCTAAGTTTTGGAGGTTTTGTTCTGTCCATTTACACTATTGTACTGATGTGACATTTTACTGTGTGATGTAACTGTGATGTAATCTATCCTAGAGGTGTTTTTTTGGGGAAAGTATATCCTATTAATAGAGTTGACAGAATACCAACAGAGGACAAAGATGCCCATAGTTTGAGAACTACCAAAATACCATTTAAAAATACTTTTTATTGATATCTTTTTTAAATAAACAAAACCTATATTTCCCAACACATTGTATTCTCTTTCCTTTTGCCAGAGAAACATTCTTTACAACAAAGAATAAAAAAGAGGGAAAAGTAATTCAACAAAACTAATCAATACATCAAAAATTCTTGACATTATATGCAGAGGACAGGCAAAGTCATAATCCATTATCTTTTGGGGGCTACATTTGTTTATTGTAGCTTTGCAGCATTCCTTTTATTTTATTTTATTTTATTTTATTTTTTAAAACCCTTACCTAACGTCTTGGAATCAATACTGTTTATTGGTTCCAGGGCAGAAGAGTGGTAAGGGCTAGGCAATGGGAGTTACCCAAGGTCACACAGCTGGGAAATGTCTGAGGCCAGGTTTGAAACTACGACCTCCCCCGTCTGTAGGCCTGACTCTCAATCCAATGGGCCACCCAGCTGCCCCCTGCAGCATTCCCTTTAAAAATTTTGGTGGTTATTTTTTCCATTTACGTTGCTGTAATCATGGAACATGGTTTTCTTTGCTTTGCTTACTTTACTTTGAATCACTGTCATTGTTTCCTGGGTTTCTCATAATTTCTTACAGTTCAGAAATACTCCATTACATTCAACAACTTGTTTAGCTATTACCCCAACTAGAATTTACTGATTTATTTTTTTGAAGTTCTATGTTTTTTTTTTCTGTTTTAATTTAATTTAATTCAATCAATTTAGAACATTATTCTTTGGTTACAAGGATCATATTCCCTCCTTCCCTTCCCTCCATTCACCCTTCCCGTAGCCGACACATAATTCCAGCAGGTATTACATGTGTGCTTGATCAGAACCTATTTCCATGTTGTTGATGTTTGCATGAGGATGATCATTTATAGTCTACATCCCCAGTCATATTCCCCTTGACCAATTTAATCAAGCAATTGTTTTTCTTCAGTGTTTTTACTCCCACAGTTTTTCCTTTGAATGTGGATACTGTTCTTTCTTGTAGATCCCTCTAAGTTGTTCGGATCACTGCATTGCCACTAATGGAGAAGTCCATTACATTTGATTGTACCACAATGTATCAGTCTCTGTGTACAATGTTCTCCTGGTTCTGCTCCTTTCACTCTGCATCACTTCCTGGAGGTTGTTCCAGTTCCCATGGAATTCCTCCACTTTATTATTCCTTTGAACACAATAGTATTCCATCTAGGGTGATTTTGAAGGGAATTCTTTCTAATTCCTGCTGCTGAGATGTGTTGGAGATATATAGAAATGATGATGATTTATGTGGGTTTATTTTGTATCCTGCAACTTTGTTAAAGTTGTTGATTATTTCGACTAGCTTTTTAGTGGATTCTCTAGGATTCTTTAAGTAGACCATCAAATCATCCACAAAGAGTGATAGCTTGGTCTCCTCATTGCAATTTTAATACTTTCAGTTTCTTTTTCTTCTCTTATTGCTACTGCTACTGTTTCTAGTACAATGTTAAATAATAGAGGTGATAATGGGCATCCTTGTTTCACTCCTGATCTTATTGGGAATGCATCTAGTTTATTCCCATTGCAGATGATGTTGGCTGATGGTTTTAGATATATACTGTTTATTATTTTTAGTACAGACCCTTCTGTTCCTATACTTTCTAGCAGAATTTAAAAGGAGATGAAGGACATCTGGATCCTGTAATATCAGGGATGTGAGTTTCCTAAACATATATTATACTATCTGTGTACTCTAAGTTTGTTCCCACTCTTCCTTGTGAGTTCCCATTCATGGTTACTAGGACTATTTTTAAGAGTTTACTTGAGGTTTATTGATGGTAGAGAAAGATATTTTATATTTAATGTTTTTGCTATCTTATTAAAATGCCTTTGTGTTGAGCTAATTGTACCTACTAACATTATTATAGGTAAACTCACTGGTAGGGGCTCACAAGTTATCTATCTATCTATCTATCTATCTATCTATCTATCTATCTATCTATCTATCTATCATTAAGTTGTGGGGCATCCAACCCATAAATCTGAAAATGCAAACTGGGGAGGGAGTTGCCCAGAAGGATGTTATATTTCAAAATATTAAAGTAAATCTGAGAAAATATTGACACACCTTGGAAAAATTCAAGATCCATTTAAAGGAGTGGATTTTAAATTTAATTTTTAAAATTAATAATGAAAACCTCTCTATCAACATGAAAATACCTCCAATTTTATCATACATTTTTATTATTCTCTTTACCTTATTTGATGGTCCAGCCAAATAGTCCTTCTTGCTGTTTCTTACACGAGACATCCAATCTCTTTTCTCTAGGTTTTTGAATTGGCTATTTCCCATGCCTGGAATGCTCTTCCTCCTCATGACTTTATTTTAGAATATCTTATTTCCTTTAGATTTTTGTGACATATACAAGAAGCCTTTTTTGGTACCATATGCCCATTCTGTCAAAAGAAAAAAGTTACTTTGTTCTCTCTCTCTTTATTTCTTTCTCTGTCTCTGTCCATTTTAGAATTTAATTTATAGTTCCAATGGCAGGGAGTATTCCATTTTTAATTGTTTCTCTATTGGTATAAAAATACTTGATTTATTAATCTAATAGTAAACAAAGATTTCTCAATGACGTTGTTGTACTGTAGTTGAATGCCAAAGGTACCTTGGCCACTGACGTTTCCAGTATGTGGGATACTATTATACTATTTAGTATTCTTAAAAAACAAAACAAAACAAAACAAAACCAAACAACCAACCCTTGGAAATGGTATTTATAAGGACTTGAAGGGGAATGAACTTAGCTTCTTGAGTACTATATACTTGGCTGACAGAATTAATTGAGATGACAAATATATCATCTGATTTGCAGTCAGAAATTAGGTCTAGCTCTACCTTTGGAAGATATAAATTCAACTCAACTTAGTAGTTTTTCTAGGGAGCATTAGGTCCTATTTCCAATTATTTTTCTTATAATTTTACTCTGGTTAAAGATTCCTTACAGATCTACTATGGAATTCTACTTATGACAGACAATACTTTAGACAATAAACACATCATAACAAAAGTCAGGAGCACTTAGGATCTCCTACTGGGCAAACGAACATTTTTGTCCACTGACTCCTGGAATCTGTGTGTGATGATCTTACATCACTTAAATTTGCCTGGACTATTTCATGAAAATAGTTGAGTTTTTTCCTCTTTCCAGATGGATATAAAAGCAAAGTAAAATGGGCAAAACAGAATTATGGACTTTCTGTTTAGCCCATACAGCACAAAGTAAAATAGAAACTTGGAAACTGTGTAGATTTTATCAGTTAAGATAGCCAGAATGGATAATGTAAGACTGAAATGATTATCATTTTTTATTAGAGGACCTGAATAGTCTCTATTTGGTTCTTTTGGATGATCACATTAAACCAGAAAATTACCAGAATTCCACATTGTATTATGTAACTGTAAACTTAAAAAAATTACAAAATAGTTTAATAGGATTATAGATCACAGAATCACTAATCTAGAGTTGAAAAATACTTCTGGGTCTACTTAGTCAATCGGTTAACAGATAAAGAAACTGAGGCCCAAAGAAGTTAGTGTTCAGATTTCTTGAGTTTTATACCCAAGAATACCTAATTTTGGTTCTGCAGTATAGCAGAGCTTCAAAACTCAGTAATCATCAAAGTAACAGTTCATATTTATGTCACTTTAAAGTTTACAAAACCCTTGACTGTGTGGTTCTGATGACAAATGGATTTAAGTAATGAGATACCATGGATTACCAGTACCTAGCTTCAGGAACATCACAAATTTGTCATGAGGATATAAATTTTTCTTGAACTTATTAACTACTGCTATTTTATTGAATTTTTTAAAATTTGAAGGTGATCAGTTCATTTTAGTGCTATTTTTTCAAATATTCCCCATTACTGTATTTGAGATCATGAAACAATAATTAAAATCAATCTCTGAAGGATATTGTGAAAAGGAAAGAAATTGTTTCTTTCCAGATAGAGGATGCCAAATAGGAGAATTAAAATATTGTTTAAACTAAATGTTGAGAGGATAACTGATATGAGACCTCATTTTAAAAAAGTTCTTATCTGAGAATCAATCATTGTCTAGAGTGTTACAAATTTTTTTCTTGTCACCAAGAAGACATACACGAAGAAGAGGAATTATCGAAAGGGATTGGTTTATAATTTAAATTCATAAATCCTTGGGTTATTTAGTGCTTCAAAGTGTCCTTGTGAGCAAATAGGAAGCTAATTAACATCTGTTAAGTAGACTAGATGTAATGAGTGACCTATAAAAGGAGAAACTATAAAAATGAGATAATATTCATGTATGACTCATGGAATCTCATTACTTTATATTTCAACCATGTCAAATATTCTAAGGGCCACTCCATCAACAGCTTCTCCCTGACTACTTTAAAGAGGACAATATTCTAAGTTCTACAAGTAAACCAATCATGATGGGAGCAATGTATAGAATCCTAAGGAAGAGTAGAAGAAATGTTGACCATTGGTTTAAATGTAAAGGTAATTTGATCCATTTCTTTGCCTTACCCAGGCCAGGAAATTTGATAAATCAAAGCAGAACTGTACTAAAAAGGGAATACAGTGTTTTGTATCACTGGTCTCCTAGTAACATAATAGCCTAAGAGATTTTTTTATGCTTTCTCACTAGCTCTGGAATTTGCTTGGTTAGGAACTGTTTTTTTTTTTTTGCCAAGTTGGAACAACTCATTTAGCTTCTCTGACTCTCAATTTACTCATCACACCTTTTGTCAATGACAATTACACCTAACCTACCTAAGAGATTTGTCAATATAACAGACAAATAAAATTCTTTAATAATTTCTTATTTGAGTCTTACATTAGGTGTGTATTTTTAGCTTCATTTTAGAAGTGAGGAAGCTGAGGCCCAGAGAGGTTACCTTGCCCATATTTATATATCTAGTTCCTTTTTGCTCACAAGAATACTTTGAGATTTTGAACTATTATGGACCTAGTAGAATTAAATTGAACATTAACTTTTAGATGTTTCTTCCATAAATACAGAATGCCTCCAGAATGCTTTTAGCCTCAAGTGTGACAGAAACAATTTTATTTAAAATGATCGTTACAGTATTTTATATTGAAGTGATGTCTATCTTGGAGAAAGTCCTGTCCAAACTGGCATAATTTCCTATCCCCTCTGCTATATTGCTATACTATCCTCTATCCCCAAACTGAATGATCTGAGGTGTTAAGGGAACATAAAATCAAGAAAAGATATGTTAAATGCAATCTGGTTCACAATTCAAGAACTGTAGAGTGACCAAGTCACCTAGACCACTCCACTTATTCTTGAGGCAAATAAAAAAAAAAAAAAACCTTTCTCTCTTCCATCTATATCTTAATCCTTTCTCATTGGAAAAGGGTAAAGTCCAGCCAATCGCTCTACTTTGGTGCAAAGGCAGTGAACCAGACAAAAAATTGCTCCATTGAAAAAGTTTGGGTACCATCTTTAATCTATTTCCTCAAGAAATGCCCTTTGCTACTTGACCTGCTATTCACTTTTTGAAGGGTTTTGAAAATAGCTTTTTAGAATAAAGTTATTTATTATTTATATTTAATTTATTATACATAATTCTAGAGAAAAAGGGAGGATTATGATAATCTTTCACAATATATGTCTTTCTTGATGGTGAAAAAATTTGGTACCCTTCTCAATGACTCAAACAATAAAATGTGAACCCCTCCCCCTTTATTTTAACCCTCTTCTGTTAAAACCTTAATTGAAACAAGATTTTATTCACTTAGTGGACCTATTTTTTTTCTGGTCACCTATAGAAGACTTCTCTTTCCCAGATCAGGCCTTCTTTCCTTTGTTTCTTCCTTCATCTCTCTCTCTCTCTCTCTCTCTTTTATCCTCTCTCTCTCTCTCTCTCTCCTCTCTCTCTCTCTCTCTCTCTCTCTCTCTCTCTCTCTCTCTCCCCCTCCCTTCCTTCTCATCAATTTCACTTAAAATGATTATTGTACCATAATCCAACCATAAATTGCCTAAAAAGGTGCATCCCTACATATTGAACTATGACCTTCCAATTAAATGGCAGAGTATGTTCAAGAACAATTGACACATCAGTGGCAAGATCTTGATGTATCTGTTGTTGAGCATCAGTATATAGCCTATGATCTTTCAATCATAATAGTAATCCCAGGTTTGCCTAATGATGAGGCAAATGGCAGGCAAACAGAAAGTCACCCACAGCCCTTGACTTCAGGAAATGTAGCCAAAGTGTTAAGGTCAGCAGTCAAGAGCAGAGGAGGAGAGTGGGCAGCGACCTTAAGGGAGGCAGGATAAGGAAAAAGAAAGAGGTCCAATTAGGAAGCAAAAAGCACTTTGAGGCAAGCAAAACAGACCTTCAGAGTTAGCAGTCAAAGATTTAAAAAAAGAAAATAAATGATGATCTTGCTTTTTTTTAATATCAATGCTCTGAATCTTTTTATCATACCTAAAGAACTGTTAATTCATCTTTCATGAATACATTAGAGCAGGAGGGTTTTCCCATAGGCAAAAGCATTATACTTATTTGCAAATGTCTTACATAATGATGTGAATGCTATGCATAGAGATCTGTTTTGGTGAAAGGTTAGCAAGAATGCCAAGAGCTTTTCATTGTTTCCTTAAATATTCCACTGCCAAAAATAAAATAAAAAACAAATCGGGTTCTTTTATGGCGAGTCATTTTTCAATTATTGGGAGAGGTTGGCGTTTGTCTTTAGAAATCAATGGAATTATTGGGTCAACTGATTGTTGGCGGATGGACAGGAAGCATTTGTTACTCACCTAATGCAACCTGCTTCATCTTCAAATCCTAACTTCTAATAACTTCATTAAAAATTCCGTTTGTTCAGGAAACAATGCCAGATTTTTATTGGCTCTTCCAAAGTGTTATTAATACACCATAGAGTGAAAATGAAACTGGAAATCACAGCTGCAGACCCAGAATTTATTGTCATCGTTTTATTTTGCTTGTTATGGCCTACTCCAGTCTAAGGGTGCTCCTGTAGCAGCAGATGCTGAATTCATGAAGAGTTACATAAGGACCTTGTTGTCAAACATAAAAACAACCCATTTAGTGCCTGCTTTGCATCTACATCGGAATTTCCCTTTCATTATCCACCAGCTCCTAGAAGCTTATTATAGCCATTGTTTAATTTGTGCTTGGCTTTTACAAACGACACTTGTACAGGCCTCATGGGGCTCCTGAGAGAAGCAGGGCTCCTCTCCTTCCTCCCCTTGTGTCATTTCTTTTGTGAACCTTTATAATTAGCCACTTAACAAATTGAGGAAAATGAACCTTTGCCTGCAAAGTGCGCCCTCAAGTTTCGTCAACCACAAGGCTAAACCGGAGAGATGGAAAAAAGCCTTTAAATCAAGATTCAAATGCCCGAAGGGTTAAAAAAAGAATCCTTTGGGACTAATGGTCCAAAATAGGGACAATGCTAGTGATCCTTGGGATGGCAAACTATCCAAACAGATATTAGCATAATCAGGGTACCGGATGTATAAAATGCACATACATTGCCCACAGTACTAATGACTATTTCTTCTTCATTCTTCTCCTTTGCAGGGGGGGAAATATGGGAAACTCAGAAATTGGCCATTTTGTTAGGAAAACAAGAGACAAATTTATAAATTCCAGTATGGAAAATAATCTTAGCCACTAAGTATTCAGTATGGAAAATGACACTATTTTAAGCCCTTAATGAAGGCAAGCACATTTGTAGTGGTAATTTGTGGAAGAGAACTTAAAACTTACTATCTAAAATGATAATTATTTTTGGATTACTAATTAGGTTTCTAAATGTGTACCTCAGAGAACATATAATCCCAAAGTCATATATGCATAAAAGAAGCCTTCAAATTCACATTCCTACAAAATTCCGTCTTTCATGTATGCTGATTTACTCTTTTATAGCATATTAACATAGTGTTTTATATTTAATTTCCTAAATTATTAAATAAAGGGTAGAAAAAAATTCTACCCCCATTTCTTCTATTAAGGACTTACTTCAGAAGAATATTGGATATTTAGTGCCTTGTTCAGTGGATGAAATTCATGTAATACCAATTTCCTTGATGTTATCTGAGTAGTCTTCATCTACCTTTTCTCATTGTTAATTTTAAAAAAAATACTTTTTAAAGCTTTTATTAGTTATTATCCCTTTAATTTGAAAAATGAAACCTACCCTGATTTAATGCCATAACTAAGTAAAAATGCATAAGAAGGTTTTATACTCAAATGAAGAGAAGGGAAGAATTTCTACTTAATAAAAGTTCTGGAAATTGGAATTCTAGAAGATGAAATTTTTCAAGATGATTTACCAGTTTCTTCTTTTATGAAGAAATCAAGGTCTTTTGCAACTAGAGGGAAAAGATTACTTGCCCTCAATTGGGAGGGTTGGTGAAACAAAATATATGAGGGAAAAAAACTAATGGTTTTCAAAAATTTAAACAAATTTTACTTGCATTTAAAAACAAACATTATTAGTTAGAGACATGTTTAAAAAACTGGCCATCTTTCTGGAGAAGTATCAATGTTTGCCTTATGTTCAAATGTTCAAAACAGGAAAGAAAACTGAGTCTATAAACTTTAGGTCAGTGAGCTGTTTTGGAATGATATAAATTTGAAAAGTTTTTATTAAAGGGTAGGCAAATGAGGAGCTATAAAACGCAGTGGTAATCATAAACATCAACATAGCTCCATGAAGTATAGGCGTCTTTCCTTTCTTTTTTGACAGAATTATTAACTTGTTACATCAGAGAGAGAAAGAGGAAGGGGGGGGGAGGGAGGGAGGGAGAGAGAGAGAGAGAGAGACAGAGAGACAGAGAGAGAGAGAGAGAGAGAGAGAGAGAGAGAGAGAGAGAGAGAGAGAGAGAGAGAGAGAGAGAGAGAGAGAGAGAGAGAGAGAGAGAGAGAGAGCAAGAGAGAGAGAGAGCAAGAGAGAGAGAGAGAGAGCAAGAGAGAGAGAGAGAGAGAGAGCAAGAGAGAGAGAGAGAGAGCAAGAGAGAGAGAGAGACCAAGAGAGAGAGAGAGAGAGAGAGACCAAGAGAGAGAGACCAAGAGAGAGAAAGAGAGAAATATATAGAGACAGAAAAAGAGAAGAGACAGAGAAAAGTGAGAGAGACAAAGAGAAGAAAGAGGGGGAAGAGAAATAGCAGTGACATGGAAAAAAGAGAAAAGATAGGCAGAGAGAGGAGTGACAGAAAAAGAGAACGAACATTTATTAAGTGTTTAATATATTTCAGACTCTGAGCTAGGTGCTGAGGATCCATAAAAGCCAACAAAATAGTCTCTGCACTCAAGCTTATATTCTTTTCTAAAAAACCCTTACTTTCCATCTTAGAATCAGTATTGTATATTGGTTTTAAGGTGGAACTAGGCACTGGGGGTTAAGTGACTTATCTAGAGTCACACAACCCAGGACCTCCTTTCTCCAGACCTAGCTAACTCCAAGGAGCATATATTCTAATGGGGTTTGGAAAAACATAAAGAGATGTTGGAAATGGAGAGGTGGGCAAGGTAGGATAGATTCTAGGAAGTGGCCTGGTGCCCTATTAGAAAAGGTTATAACATGGTCACCAATTAGAGCCTGGAGGAGCCAAGAGTAGAGTCCTAATTTCTGGTGAGGCAAAATAGTCATAGAGTAATGTTGTTATGATAGGGAGCCTTTAGGGATTGCTAAAGATAGAACTTAGCTAGATTTCATTAAGGTCTTTGAAAAATAATAATAGCTAACAGTTATATAATGTGTTATGGTTTGCAAAGCATTTAAATGTTACTGCATTTGATCCTTATAACTACTTTGAGAAACAGGTACCATTGTTCTCATTTTGTAAATGAGAAAACTGTGACTATAAAAAGGAAAAAATGACTTGACTCGTTCAACTAAGAAAGAGGCTGAAGCAGGATTTTAACTCAAATCTTCATGGATCTAAAGCCGTCTCTTTATCCTTTGTGCCATACTGTCTATCGTTATTATTACGGACCAGAAATCCGTTTTAAACAGTGGTCGTTGTATTTAGAATTAGTTGAGACTAGTTGAGAATGTTATTAAAAGTTATTAATAGTTAACTTGAAAGGAGATCTCTAGTGTACTTCTTCAGCATCTTGGACTTTGGTTAACATTTTTATATAGGACTTGAAGGCATCTTCTTATAAAATTTACAGATGATACAGCATTAGAGGGGAGGAGTAGCTAACCCATTGGGTGACAGAATATGGGTCCATTCTTAGTATAATAGATTAATGAATGCTCTCTTTTCTCTTCTATCCACATCTCAAAACTTCCTAATAGCATGCCCCATTTTTTTCCTCCTTTTTTCCAATTTCTGCAAAAGAAAGAGCCATTTTCCTCAACAAGGCCAAATGAAAAGACATGAAATCATCAAGATAGTAAGTAACAGAGGGAAAATTTGAACTTAGTCCTCTGACTCCAAATGAAAAGTTCTTTCCAATACACTAAATTTTCTCTCTAGCTAACTGCCATCAAAGGGATCCTCTGTCAGTCATATATCCTCTTCTCCCTATTCATTATCATCCCTTTTGTTATCGCCTTCTAAAGCTGCCCCCACATTAGCCTCAATGTCATCAAATTCAGTAGATCCAAAAAACAGGACATCACTTCCATTTCCCTTGCAGTTGGCTTCGGGGACTTGGGATCAAATGAAAACTTAAATCTATAGCACATGCCATTAAAATATCTCTTTTGGGATATAGAAAAGACAGGCTACTTCCTTCACTTTGGGATCAGTTAACAAATGGCAGACTAAAACTGTTACCATGATTCCAGGGGTATGATTTCTATGCTTTTTATCATAAGAACATTGGCTTCCCAGGACCTTCATGTTGGGGAAGCTTATGTCATGTAAATAATAGAGCTAGAAACAAACTAAATTATTAATAATTAATATGAACTATACTGGTTAACATCATTATTAATAATATTAAGAAATAATTAAAAAGATAAAGTAGAAATCTACTAATGCATTACTTGCTCACAACAGGCACTTAAGGTCCATTGAATTGAATTAAGGAGAATTGTTCATGAAGTATAATTCTTCCTTCCTTAAAATGGCACTCAACCTTACAGGTTGGAGTTTCTGGAATTGGTTAGTACTTAGTTCCCTCATTATCCCTGAGATGACTTTGAGAAGTTGTGGCTTTTAACCTTGTAGTTACACTCACTATTGAACCTTGTTAGCTTTCAGAAAAAGAATTCTTGAGAAGGTAAAGAATGGAAGTTACATAAACATTTCCTCTAAATAGGAGACTTACTTTAAAAAGAGTCCTTATCTTTTTTCCCAAATTTCATACTAAGCATCAGTTTTAAGGCAGAAAAGTAGTAAGGACTAGGCAATCAGGGTTAAGTGACTTGTCCAGGGTCACACAGGTAGGAAGTGTCTCAGGTCAGATTTGAACCCACATTCCCAACTCCTGACTCTAGATCTGGATCTTTATCCACTGAGTCATCTATCTGCCCCTGGCCTTCATTTTTATTTTCATTTTTAAAACCCTTTTGATCTGTTTTAGAATCACTGCTGTGGATTGATTCCAAGGCTGAGTGGTAAGAGTTAGGCAAAGGGAATGAAATGACTTTCTCAGGGTCACACAATTAAGAAGTGTCTGAGAACAGATTTGAATCCAAGAACTCCCATCTTTATCCTCATCCCCTCCTTTATAAATCTTTACCTTCTGTCTTAGAATCCTAAATATAGGTTCTAAGGCAGAAGAATGGGTCTTACTTCTTCCCTGGAGTAAAATAGGTTCCCTATTTTAGAACAAAAGGAGTAAGGCAAACATGTGTCAACGAGAAAACTCCAAATTTCTGGGCCTAGAAATGATTTGCTTCTCACAGAAGTCAACTTCTGTTTTTTTATGGGATTCATTTCTGGGACTTTCCACTGCCATCCTCAGATGACTGTCTTTATTTTTAAAATTATATTTAACTTTTAAATTAATAAGCATTTATTTTCTCTCTCTTTAACCCTTCTAAGGAAAAAAAGAGCAAGACTTTCTCACAAATATATATAGGAAAAGAAATGCCTGCATTAGCCATATAAAAAAAAGCATATCCTTTTCTGCATCTTGAGTTGATCACTCCTGTAGCGGGTAGGTGACATTCCTTATCTCTAGTAATCTGGCATCAGGGTTGGCTATTTCTCTGATCAGAGTTCCTAAGTGTTCCAATTTTGTTCTTTTTTAATAATGCTGTTATTATATTAGCTTTTTGCTGGAATCTGCATTAGTTCATAAAAATCTGTTTCTCTGAAGCTGTCCCTTTCATCCTTTCTTACAGTACAAAAGTATTACTTTACATTCATATCTCATAATTTTCTCAGTCATTCCCATGTGCATGGGCACTCCCTTCATTTCTAATTCCTTGTTACCACAAAAGGGCTACCAGAAATATGTTATACAAATGGA
Source organism: Monodelphis domestica (assembly GCF_027887165.1). Lineage (NCBI taxonomy): Eukaryota > Metazoa > Chordata > Mammalia > Didelphimorphia > Didelphidae > Monodelphis > Monodelphis domestica. The sequence goes on along the minus strand of NC_077234.1, from coordinate 134,774,650 downwards.
TTTTTTCTATCTTGATGATTGGACATCACTGGTACTATTAAAATTATAGGTAAGAAGGGAAATGATGTATCAGTCTGGTGAAAAATTCTATCTACTAACAGGACTCATTATATTTTTGTTATTTTATGCCAAATATTCCAATGAAGTAGGAATTTAGGAAATATGGCTATAGGAGTGATAGTCTAACCATTCAGGAAATCTGTGAGCATGCCATGCACAATATGCCCTTTGGCTCCTTTCTTATTCCTTTCCCTGGAGTAGAATGCCCTTTCACATCTGTGATTAGAGAAAATTCTTTTTTTTAAACCCTTACCTTCCATCTTAGAATCAATACTGCATATTGATTGGTTCCAAAGAAGAAGAGTCATCTAGGCATGGGGGTTAAGTGACTTGCCCAGGGTCACACAGCTGGGATATGTCTGAGGACAGATTTGAACCTAGGACCTCTCATATCTAGGTCTGGCTCTCAATCCACTGAGCCTCCCATATGCCCCCTAGAGAAAATTCTTCATAGGTCAACCTAAAATGCCATCTTCATGAAGCATTCCTTACCATTCCAACTCTCATGCCTCTCTTTGAATCCTATAGTCATCTCAATAGTAAAAAGACTATTAAAAATCCACGTCACTTAGATGCTACTTTGAGCTGTTATCACTCCTCATACATTTCTGTTCTATCTCACCACCTATGTAATGTCCTCCAGGAAGGGACCATATTTTAGACCTTTTTGTATATCCAGCCCCTAGTGCCATGTTTATGCCATAATAATAACTCCAAGTTTTTCATTGATTATTACACATCTTGATCGATAGGGAACTGACCTTCCATTAAAAAACTGGGCTCTAGTTTCACCTCTGACACCTATTAGAAAGACAGTTAACTTGGCAGGGCTCTAGATGACTCTCTAAGATATGTTATAATATATCTTATATATCTACACACTCATGCACACACACACACACACACACACACACACACACACACACACATATATATAATGCGTCATATATTAGGGGCAGAGAAGGTGCTGATTTGCCTTAGTGCCAGGAGTTCCCTCACATCAGAGTTCCCTATATCACTGAAATTACAGGTCCCTATCCCTACTGCATGTAATATTCTTTGGCCACAGTAGACCTATCAGAGATTTAAGGAAAACCTTATCTCATTACTTTGAAGTGGGGCATCTGCTAATGAATTTCCTAGCATCTAGCCCTGGAATGAACCTGCCAAGGTGGCCATTCTATCTGTAGGAACTTATGAAAACCTAATTAGTTTAATGGAGTGAAGAGGAGGCTGTCAGCAGCTACTTTAGAACTTAATTACATGTTCACAATCCAGGAATTGTGTCCTGCTTTGTAAGTGTGGAACAAAAATCAGGACTGATTTCAAGCCTCAATAAGGCAGAGATAATGCATGTCATGTTTAGCAATAGGATGGAAATATATGAGCATCCTTCCTTACATTTATCAGGCTCTTCACTAAATAGCACATCTGCCGATGGAACAAAATGTGGTCCATAGTCAAAAAGGTAAAGAATGTGAGGATCATCTGTATAAAGAATAACATGCTTTAGGATTTAAGAATAATATACTTCCTTTCATTTTTTTCTTTCAGGGAATTAAACATTTTCCTAAGGAACTTATAACCCCTTAAGATCAGAATTTAATGACAAAGGAGTGAGTATAGTAGAAAGAATATTATAGTAGAAAGAATACTAGATTTGGAGACATGAGGGTAGGAGTTCAAATCTTAACTCTAATGCTTAATAGCTGTTTGATTATAGGGAAATGATTTCAGTTCTCTAAACCTCAATTTTCTCATTTGAAAAAAGGGGATAATCATACCGCAGAACTCACAGTATGAAGAAAATACTCTGCCAATTGTAAAGGATTTAAAAATACAAATCATAATCAGCATTAGTTTGGGGGATGGCGCTACCAGTCTTACCCATTCTGAAACCATCATTGGTTTGCAATGACCACTTCCATTCTGGGGCAGTTTGTAGATCACACGTCTTGCATTGCTATTCCTATGTCAGTTGTCGGAAACACAATGCCCTTAATGCCTTGAATATAAAGGGTATGCATTAAATATTTAATGATGATGATGAATTATGAGCTAAGCTAAGGAATTCAAAAGATATTAGTGGTAATTTACTAGTTGCCACGTTTTTTCTTCTCCAGGAAGTAGAAACATGTTTCCTTCTGCTATGAGAAAGTTGGAAGCTCTTGTCATAGCCGAACCATGGGTTAGAAAAAGATAAATATTGAACTTTCTTTTCCAGAATTGGCAAATGAATAATATCTCCAAGATAGTAAATCTGTGTAAGAAAAGTCTGGGTGCAGAAACACATTTCCTCTTTCCAAAACACTATCTCCATTTGGTAATTTTATAAATTTCTTTCTCAATTTTGCACTCCATTCATTCCCAGGGGCAGTTTGAGACTAAGAATACAAGTCTTAACTACATAAACATGATGAATAGAAACAAATTACCCATATTACTCTATCTAGCAGGTGATATTGACCTATTCTAAAATGCATTATTGGACTAATTTTAAAACAAAAGAATCAAAGTAATTGATTAATGGCTGTGGGAGTGTTGCCTCCATCAATAGCTGAGTGTATTTTGAACTCTTTTCAGTATGCAGTGTAGAGAACTGAATTTTAGACAAATAAACAGCATTTTGAAGTGAAGAAAAGGAGAAGAAATTATTCCAAAGAGATCATGTGAAGCTGTTTTAAAAATTGGAGTGCCTGCATTTTCTTAAGTAATAGTTTTAACTACATTAACCTCTTACCAACAAAATGTATTTTTTGGAAGTCTCAGTATCAGCCTGGCTGAATGAGAGGCTAGTCACCAGATGAACAGTTTTTTAGCCATAGCCCCTCTCAAAGTCTAAATCAAAGAGAAGTGTCTTTCCCTATTGGTGTCTAGATAGTCAAAATTACACATTTTTGAACCATCCTCAGCAGTCAGAAGTAAAATCTTCAGGTTGAAAAAGCTCCCCTCCCCCAATAGGTCTATTCTAACAAATGAATTTCAAAATGTTTTAAAAAGAGAAAAATAGTAAATAAGCAAAATCAATTACTGGAATAAATTTTTCCTCCCCAAGTTTCAAGAATATACTTGATTTGAATGGTTGGTTATCTTGCTGCATCCTTCAAAAGGAGAGACTATTGTGCTTTGGACCTTCCCCTAGAATAGACTAAAAAAGAGTATGCTCCTTTTCAACAAACAGGACCCTGACACATAGCTATCTTACTTTGCATTTTTGTTTGTTTTCTGAGGGATCTAGAGACATCAGCTATTTTTCAATTAAACAATTTGCCATTGAAAAACCAATAGACCTTAAAGTCTGACTCAAATTGGCTAATCACATGAGCATAGAGTCATTTAGGAAGAAAAGATCACATGATGGCATTGAGAAAGGTAACAGGCTATAACTGTCACTCAGGAAACTCTCCCTTTGATTAAAGAAAGTCACTGTCTTTGACAATTTGCCTCTCGCCCGCCTCCTATCTGATTCTGGTGAGTTAGAGATATTCCTTCTTCTTAAACAGGTCTGGGGGCCCATTGAGCGCAGAGCAGCCCATTTGATACCAGTCTATTAGTCACCCCCCTCCTTCAGCTCAATGCATATTAATGGAAGTCGTCCAAACTCTTCTTCTCTCCTCACTTAACAAGCATAATAATAAATGAATATTTAAACTAGCTGCAGATATATTAAATGGAAACAAATAGGTTTCATTTGTAACAAGTGCACACAGGTTAATTAACAAGAAGGAGCTTTTGTGTTGAAACAAGGCTCCCTGATGCTGTACGTGCAGGTGCCGTTAAGGGCCAATTGAGCTCCATAGGATAATTATGAAGTACCATTGTGCTCTTCCGTTTGTTAACAAAGTGCTGCCTGCAATTTGCCTAAACCTATAAACCATCATCTGTGATCCTCAGCAGCAATTAAGTGACAAATATCTTCTCATCGGAGACTTGGGAAAACAAGAGAGACATCATAGCATTTAAGGAGCCAGATGGATATTTTAGAATGTCATCTTTGAAGGCTTCTCTTTCAATAACAGTATAAAACTGAAACATATTTGGTTCAGTAAGGGGGTGGGAGGGAGCTAGGCTTGAAAAAAAGATGGGCATCCTGAATAATTGAAGGGTTCTATGTTGGAACAGCTTTTGATTCTAAACTCTTGGAGTATTTAACAAGTCTAATAAAGCTATGTAAAAATGTAGGTCTTCTCATTACAGGACTATTGAGTCGATTTGTTTCTCAGGTCCCGAATACAACCATAAATTGTGAGCTATGTAAAGGAAAGAAGAACATCTTTGAGTTTAAGGAGGAAAAAAGGCCGAACAAACAGCAGCATTTTCTCCAGGGTATAAGTTACTAATTAGTTTCCCAGAAATAGCTTATTCCTGAAAATGAGAGATCAGCAAATGTTCTCTCTCTCTCTCTCTCTCTCTCTCTCTCTCTCTCTCTCTCTCTCTCTCTCTCTCTCTCTCTCTCTCTCTCTCTCTCCCTCCTTTCTTCCTCTCCTCTATCTTCTTTCTTTCTTTCTTATGCAAACATACACACAGAAAGCAATTTTCAACCAAGTAGTCTTCTCCTCCTCCTCCAGTAAACTAATTTATCTTGAAGTTTTGAGGATGTAACATTTAAAATGCTTCTGTAAGCATGGCAATAATTCCAGGAGCTATAAACTTTACAAAGACACTGTTGAATTAGTTCAATTAATTGTCTGGTTGGGAGAATCTCCAAAAACTTGCAGAAGCTCTTGTTTTTATAGTTAAGGATCTTCAGGGCATTTAGTTGCCTACATTAAACGATGCTGTCTAACTGGTCTCTGTAATTGGTAGAGCTAAAAGGCTATTCAGTAACATTATAAAAAACAATTATAAATGTATGAGTTTCGCTAGTCAGTATGCGGTTGGTTTTAGATTTTTTTTAAATTTTATTTCCAAAATAATGGCATTTACAAATGTTTTCATGAACCACAGAGAAACTGCTGCTTGGTGTGTTTTAATATAGTATTAGGTCAACAGCTTTCTTGAAAGAACAAAATCAACCCAGGGCCAAACAGTCAGACAGACCTAATTAAATACTCCAGGAGTAAGAAAAGCAGTCGGATAACTAGAACAGGCTTGACCCTTTTCTTTGTACTTTGCTGGGTTTCTCACTACCTTTGCTACTTTCCTCTGGATTTATTTTTTAATGAATTATTTAAAAACAGCCATTTCAGATCTACAATTAATTTTCAAAGAATTGGCAACAGTTGGAAATGATCACAACTTAAACAGCTTGAAAGTGGTTTCTATCTTGTCAGGGAAACAGAATTTGTTCTCTGGTGACAGTTTCACTAATCTCCTCTTGGCATCTGCCCCTCTGCATAGTCTTTAAAATATTAGTGGTGAACCCCTATTTCCAACAGGGACAAAATGCAAATATCAGAAGGCAGCTTTCTCTGTTTACCTAGATATTTTCCTGCTCTGTGAAAGGATGGAGACTAATGGAGTTCATTTCGGTAGGTTAAAAAATAGGTTATAGAATTTGGGAAATTTTTGTTATCATTAAAGAGCATAGTTCTGTGAAAAGGTGAAATATTGGCCCTATACAGCATATTGCAAAAAATGAAAGTGCTTAATAAACATTTTCCTTTGGTTATTACTTAAAGTAACCTTGTGGAGTAGTTGGAATTCTATCCTAAGGAACAAGATGTTGAAATCATGCTATTTGGATTCTTTGTTCCTTATCACAGTAATAGAGGGTTGGAGAGGATGTAAAAAAGGTCTCCAAGTCTATTTCTCTGCCCTCAGGTAAAGTTATAGTCAATTCTCTTCAATAGAAGAGAATCTATTATTTTTAAAGGTAACTAAGCAAAATGTTCTTCTGTAGTCAATTATAATATTCATCAGTCTTTACAGCTAGACAAAATAATAGCACAATAAATTAGCAGCTAAGTGACTTATCCAAAGTCACACAGTCAGTGAAAGAGTTGGTATGGGATATGAACCCAGTGCCCCTGGCTCCAAATTCAGGGATATTTCTGTTATATACCACTTCCAAGATGTCTTGTGGCTTATTTTCTTTGAAGGACTATAAACTAAGGTAGAAAGAAGGTTCTATAGTTTTATATGAAGCCCTAACTGCCTATTCAAGATATCACTTCTTCATGGTGGTCTCTGACTAATTTCATTTTAGAATAATGGCAAGACCCATCGTTATCCTCTATTCTTCACCACTTTCACTTAGTTGATGCAGAAAATGAAACGATGTAGAAAAGGTAAAATGTAAGCCTCTAAAAGGATTGTTTTTTGTCTTGTCATTATGTCTTGTCTTCAACACAGTCAGGACTTAAATGTTAAGGACGAAGGAGATGTACTTGTCCAAAATCACATAGCTCAGAGTTGTAAAATGGATACAAGTCTCTTTAATTGAGGTCTATCATTCTTTCCATTGTTCTACCTCCAGTTCCCTCTATAGGACTTGAATTGATATTTAAACCAGTTATTAAAATCTAGACAGCCTTAATCTTTTTATTACTGCATATAGAAAAGACAGGCTATAATATGTCAAGGACTGAGAAGTTCCTTCACACATGTAGATCACAACTCATCTATCATCTATAGTTTGGGAAAGTTGCCTGAGGATTGAAGGATTTGAATTTTTACTTTCAGAAGTATCAACAAAACACACTCACACAATTGGATTCATTACTACTTTTTAAAAATTCTTTTAATCTCCTTTCACTGAAATTTGTGTTTCTGTGGGTGTGTTTTGTTGATATTTCATAAAATGAAAATTCAAGAAATTTTTACTGTTCGAATTTTTAAAAGATTCTAACCAACAGTCAATAACAACTATTCTTTGATTTGTTTCACCAAGAAATCATACTAGTATTTCTGGTCAAATGCTGTTGTCATAAACACATTGGGACAAGCTGTTATTTTTATACTCTTGAATTTTGTCATATTTTTTGAAATTTGTGTATAAACTAGAGCTTAGATATGCATTCTTCATAAGAAGATCTAACAGTAGTTACATAACAGCCTTTCCATACAGGTATCTCAAATCTGGCACAATTTTCAGTCATCAAAATAAGTGGATCAAAGGCAAGTTTCTTAAACAGGTGCCTAGGATTTCAATTCATACATCATATCAATAAAATATACTCTTAAACTGGTTTTTGTGTATTCTGAAGCAGACTCTGAAATGCTTCTCTCCTGGATATGGACCAGGAGCAGTGTTTTATTAGTTACTCAGTCTTAGTAATATGGAACAGGCAGTAACAAGTAGCATGGCTCCCCCAAACTTCTGCTAAACTAAATATCTATAAAGGAGGAGTAGTTCTATAATACAATGCTTCATGATCTCCTTATTAAGGGAGCCTCCTTTTACACTACCGAGCAGGGGATCAGAAAACAGCAATAACTATAAGTAAATTACTAAATATGGTTGTTGCAATGTTGACCTGGAATCAGATGGAAATTTCAGATTGCTAACTTAAAAGGTCTCTCTTTCAAGAGCTGCATAAAACAGAAATATATTTGGAATGAAGGTAGTTATGGGTTTAGGGTAAGGTGGGATCTATATTCAAATATTATGATGGGTAATTTGAATAATTGAACTTCATAATGAGTACTTGGGGCTGATTTTTTTCATTAGCTACTCAGCAATGTCTGGTTAATTGTGGCAACTGGAAACGTTAAGCTCTGTGCTTGGTTATTCAGAATGAACATACATTTGATGGGCTAGCAGTGTCTGACTTCTCTCTCCTGCTGACTGACTTGTGGTTAGTTCACTGCTCATTAGTCTTTACACCAGAGTATATAGAAGGAAACTTGGTAAAAGTCAAATAAGTCCATTTGGAAGGAAATATCTTGAAATGAAAATTCTGAGTGGAGAAGTCTTTACAAATATGTCAGTTTAATGGGGAAAGGGCAATACATCTTTTCAGAGAGCCCTAAGCCACAGTCATTAACTTCTGAAATTTTTTCTTTAATTTTGTAATAAAGTGTTCTCAATCATTAAAGGAGATCACAGTTGGTAACTCCAAAATAGATTGCAGTCTCTTTTCCAAATAGTTTCCAAGAATGGAGATGGTTTTTTAATATTCGCCTTTCTTTTTCATAACCTCCATGATTTTTTGTTCTTGTTGTCATTTTTTTGTTTTATGTTGTGTTATCGCTCCCTGAATCCAGTACTTGTTGGGCATGATTTTTCATTGAGACTTCCTAATGGTGAGGGGTAGATGGGAAGATGAAGGATGATCACTCAGGTGGTTGAATGGCATCCCAAGTTTCCCTGGCATGATGAAGTTATTAGTACAAGACTCCTTGAGACTTCTACTTGGCAGGAGAGGAGTTTAGTAGTGCCCCGCAGATGATAATCTCCTTCTTGGCTCCTATCAATGAATTGCACTGTATATCTGATGGCGGATTATTGTTGATTTAATGTTCAAATATTCTGAGGTATATTGGGAGATAGGAAACAGGGACTAAGGGGAGGTCCTAGCCTGAACCTCAATGGTCCTTGGCCCAAGCAGCTGCAAAGCAAAAACCTAGGTTTCACTGTCCCAAATCCCAATAATCTTCTTAATAATAATCAATGTATCTATTAGGACTAGGGACTGATCCAGGCAAGGTGCACTGGGTAATGGGGAGAGCCAAACTCTGGAGCAGAGAGTCCTTGACCCTCCGGGTCTGAAGAGGATATCACTCTTCAGTGATGGTCCATGGAGTATTTGGTTGATGTATCTGATTTGGGTTGAGGATATAAATGAGCAGTGAGTAGCTGAATCCTTATGGCTCTTGGTGCCATCACCCAGCAAGGAATTGCTTCCTTCCTCCTTTAGATCTTTCCTCCAAAAGCCCCAAGTTCTCTTCAGATCTTTCCTAAGTCCCCACATCCTCTGCCCAATGGTCATAGCTGTCAATCATACTTCTGTCACAGTCCCGTTTTTCAAACCCCATTTGCAACCTGCTTTTACTCTCTCTCTCTGTATGTATATATATATATATATATATATATATATATATATATATATATATATATATATATATATATATATATATATATATATACTTTATTCACTAGTTACCTAGGCTGCTCCAGTATTTAATTTTTGAGATTAACTCCAAAATAGACGGCAGTCTGTTTTATAAATGTGCTATATTTCTCAATTTCATTCAGAAAATGAGTAGCAAACTACCTCTTCCTGGTAATCTTGATCTAAGTGTGTTTTCTATTTTGCCACTATTTGCCCTAAATTTTATTTCATTTTAAATAATATTTTCCTCTATTACCTATAAAATAATTTTAGCATTTTAAAATATTTGGGTTCTAAATTCTTTCCTTTCTTCTGACCATTCTTCCTTTTCTCCCTTCCTGTCCTCCCCCAACCTTGAGAAAGTAAGCAATCTGATATAGATTTTATATGTACAATCATGTAAAACATTTTTCCATATTGATCATTTTGTGGAATTGAAGAAGAAGAAGAAGGAGGAGGAGGAGGAGGAGGAGAAGGAGAAGAAAAAGAAGAAGAGGAGGAGGAGGAGGAGGAGGAGGAGGAAAAGAAGAAGGAGGAGGAGAAACAAGAGGAGGAGGAAGGGGTGGAAGTGGAGGAGGAAGAAGGGATGGAGGAGAAAGAAGGGAGAAGGAAGGAAGGAAAACTTATTCAACTATTGCCCAATTGATGGATATTTCAAATTCCAATTCTTTGCTATCACAAAAAGAGCTACAATAAATACTTTTATAGAGATAGATCTTTCCCCCTTTTTTTTATCTCTTTAGGATACAGACTTTGTAATAGTATTGATGGATCAAAGGGTATGAAGTTTTAGAGTTCTTTGAGTATATTTCTAAATCACTTTCTAAAATGGTTGGATTAGATCACAACTCCAACAGTATATTAGTGTTCCAATTTTCCTTCACCCCCTCCAAAATTTATCATTTTCCTTTTCTGTCATATTAGTCATCATGATGGTTGTGAGGTGGTATCTCAAAGTTGTTTTAATTTGCATTTCTCTAATGAAGAATGATTTTGACCTTTTTTTTTTCATATGACTACAGATGACTCTGATTGGATAAGCTGAGCCATGACTCCTTAGACCACAAATATCAGATCCTATCATCAGCATATAATGATCAATAGTTCCTGATTGCTAGGTGATTTTTATAACAAAAAGTTCTTGTAATATACTTAGGTTGCTATTGCTGGATTTTTCTGAAAAAAAAAAAACTAATCTCAGGAGAGACATACCTTATTCTCTCTCTGATTTTCTTATTTTGCTCTTTCTACATTTTGCAAATAAATTATAAATAAATCTCTTTGGAATAAATATAAATCCATACTCTTTAATAATCCAGCCCAACCCTTTTAAACTTAACCCATTTCCCTCCTTACACTATTAAGTATAGACCAGAATCATCTGTTATAGAAAAGACAAAAAATTGATGTAACAGATTACATATATACAGTACTTTTTCTAGTACTTTTGTATTTTATGATCGATCAACCAATGAACAAATACCTTTTAAGGGCCTACCACATGCTAATCACTGTCTCACTAAAATGTGGTAGTCCTTGGTCTTAAAGAAATTAAGTTTAACTAAGGAGATATAACAGGCCCATAGATAAGTATATACAGAGGCAATATATGGCCTTGGATTCCCTCATGGATGAATAATTATACCTGTCTCACAGGCATTATCCTCCTCCTGTTATAGATGAAGAAACCAGAGATTATTAAGTATCCAAGACTGAGTTAGAGACAGATCTAGAACTGGAAGTAAAGTCTCTGGATTCAGTATAGAGTAATTTTTCCACTAGTATGTGTTGCTTAAAAAAAAAAATCATCTATGAGCTAGCAGAGAAATTTGGAAGTTAATTTATTAAACTTTAAATTAAATTAAATTAAGTAAATTTTAATTTTTGTAAATTGCTAATGGTTATGATATGGATATGATCTGGGATCTCACAGCTCCTTTAAGGTCCAGGAAATTTTTTTGTGGACCCAAGGGAAAACCCCGCCTATTTCGCCTAAATATCAGAAAACACACCATTTTTCTTTCATTTCTTTTGTTAAGTTAAGTTTATTTACAAGCATTTCAACCTGTCCTTCCCCTCAGCATCATTTGGAAGATATATACAAACACACACACACACACATATAGTCTTTTATGTTTCCATTTTTCAGTTCATTCTCACAATTTGTTTTTCAAGTATTAAATCTGTAGCTGTATATGATGCTTTTTTGGTTCTACTCATATCACTGTTCATTATCCTGTGTACTTCTCTCAAAGCTGGTTTTATTTTTAAATTAGCCTTTAATTTTTAAATGAGTAAATTATATTTTAAATTAGTCATTGTTTCCCATCACACTCAGATACCAAAATTTGTTTAGCTGTTCCCCAATAGATGGGCATCTCCTCAATTTCTAGTTCTTTGACGCCAACAAAGGAGATATGCAATACTATGTTTCCTTTTTCTCTGATCTCCTTGGGAAACAGACTCAGCAAACAGACTCAGTTGGGTCTAAGGATATACCGAAATATTTTGAGGTTTTCAGTTTTCCTTTCCACAATACACAGTTATATAACTGTGTGCGTAATACAAAATTGCTCTCTAGAAGGTTTGGATAAATTTACAGTTCCACTAACAGAGTATTGATGTCCTTATTTTTCTACATCCTTTCCATCATCTGTCATTTTGCTCTTTTGTCATTTTAGCTAATCTGCTGAATATGAGATGATAATCCAGAATTTTTTGGTATGTATTTCTCTAATCAGTAGTGATTTAGGTTATTTTAAACACACACACACACACACACACACACACACACACATATATATTTGATTTCTTCAACTTAAAAATGTCTGTTCAACTTTTGCCTACTTATCAACTGAAAGATGGCTTATTCTTACAAATTTGACAAAAATCTCTCTATATATTGGGTATGGGGCTTCTATCCACAAGGCTGCCTATAAACATTTAACCTGATTTTTACTTTCCTTCTAATCTTGGCAACATTTGTTTTATCTGAACAAAAACTTTTCAATTTAATGTACTCAAAATCATTCATTTTACATCTCACAATGCTCTCCATCTATTGTTGACTCTCAAATATGCCTTTCCTATTCATAAATCTGATAAATATTTTCCCTGTTCTCCTAATTTACTTATGATATCTCATTTTACGCCTAGATCATGGATCCATTTTGATCTTAACTTAGTGAATGGTGTAAGATATTGGTATATACTTAGTTTCTACTTTCCAGTTGTTCAAACAATTTTTACCAAATACTGATTTCTTATCCCCAAACCTGGAGTTATGCTTTTGTCAAATCTAAAGTTACTATAATCTTTTACTATTGTCTGTTGTATAACTGTCCTGTTCCACTGATCTACCATTCTATTTCTTAGCCAGTACTAGATAATTTTGATGATTACTGTTTTATAATATAATTAAAAATCTGGCACTGCTAGATTTCCTTCCTTTACATTTTTTTCATTAATTCTTGATCTTTTGGTATTTTCAATTGGAATGAAATTGTATAAGTAGGTAAATTTATGTAGAATTGTCATTTTAATTATTATTGACTCTACTCATCTTTGAAAAATTAATGTTTCTCCAGTTATGTAGATCTTACTTTCATTGTGTAAAAGGGGTTTTATAATTATGTTTATATAGTTCTGGGTCCATTTTGACATATATGTTCCTAGGTACATTATTCCATCTGTGGTTATTTTAACTGGAGTATCTCTTTCTATCTTTTTCTTGCAGGACTTGTTAGTAATATATCTATTTTAATATATATATATAATATTGATAATTTATGTGGGTTTGCTTTATATCATGCTATTTTGCTAAAATGAATGGTTTCAGCAACTTTTTGGTTGAAACTCTAAGATTTTCCTCTTATACCATAATGTCTGCAAACAGACAATTTTATTACCTCTTTGCAATTCTCATTCCTTCTCTTTCTTTTTCTTCTCTTATTGCTATTGCTAACATTTCTAATATGATTTACACCAATATTTTAGCATATTATATAGTGTCAATAGCTTAGTAGAAACTGTAAGCCCTCTAGCTAACAAAAGTCCCTCAAATATATTCTTTACAGGTTTTCTGGAAAATTGCTATTTTTAGCTTTTCTAAAATCACAGGTACCTCCCTCTCCAAAATTTCATTACAAAGCACTTGCTGACTTCATAGTACCACTCCTCCTTTGTGTACATTCTCCTGATGGTATCTTCCAAAGTTAGGACAGAGATGGGTATCAGGTCACATTGGTGCTATTGAAAGTCACAGTCTAAATCCTAGAAGGTCAGAACCAGGAAGGATCATAGAAATTAGATGATCTAATGCTTTCTTTTTATTTCTAGAATAGAATAGCTTCTAGAAGAGTCCCAGAAAGCTGCAGGGATAATATACTAAGATTATACCGATAGTGCTTAGTAGTTCTAGAACGTGAACTCTAGTTGCCCAACTCCAAATCTAGTTTTTTTTTTTCCTTTACTATTATAATGCCTTAATGAAGTTGGAGTGGTTCTGAGTATTGGAACTAAATGACAGTAGAATGAGCAGGACAAGCCACCTGGGACTCACTGAGCTGCTCATATATAGGGAGCAACAGCTTCTATTTCTTGAATATAGGTCCAATGTAACAAATGGTAAGACATCAGAGCCCCAGGAGTGACAAGTAGAGAGGTGGGTAAGTACTTAGATCTCTTCAGAAGTATAACTAGGGCAAAGCCATAAGGACTTTTTCTCAGGACAGGAATTCTGGGTTGGGGCATGCATACAGAACCATCTTGAGGATTGTTTTCTGCTGATTGCTCTCTGGTACTGATAGTCTATTCAGAGGAGAGCATTTTCTCCCTCTGGAGCAGTTGAGGAAGTTGATTGTGTCCCACAGCTCTCTTCATTCTCCAATAGGTTATGCTCCACATGTGCCCTCCCCTCAATTCGCTGCTATTTTTCTTAGGTGTAAAAATATGCTAGTTACAACTTAGAAGGACACCTTCATTCACTAGGTATGCTGCACATAACATTCAGGCAAATCTTTCTATCCTTTCCAGTGATTGTTGGTTTCTTCTCAGGGTGCTTACAATAGTGCCTGCTACCCTATGGCCATTCAATAATTGCGTCTGATTGACTTACATGTTAATTTTTAAAGGAAAAATGGCACCATTCTTAATAATTTTCCTTTAGCTGACTACTATAGTGAAACAAGTATTTATATGATAATATATGAATTTATATAGCAAATATTACATTCTCTAGCAGACAGCTTTCAAGCACCATGAGATAAAATACTACTGTCCTTACAACTAGAAGCTATTAACCTAATTAGTGTACTAAGCATAAAATATAAATGATAGTACTATGTTGTGAAAAATAATTGAAAATAATGGCTACCTAAATTTCAGAATTATACAAATGATACAATTATTTTACCTTATAAATGTTGAGGTGGTAAGAAGATTGTTAAGTAAATGGATTAAAGAGATATGTTTTAGGACATCTTGTAATCTCAGAATTACCCAATAGAATTGAACATAAAGCTTTGAGTTCAATTTAGATCTGCATCTTTAAGGTTGGCTGGGGAGGAAAAGTTTGTTGGATGTCGTACTGTAGTTCATTTGAAGCATGCTTGCCTTCTGCTGGTTTAATAAGGATATTAGGCTAAGGCTTTCTAGGGGAAGATTAAGAAAAGGTTGGTAAGCAATGAATGTAAAAAATCATACAACTCATGAAGGGCTTAAGTCTTAGAGAATATCAGCAAACATTTACTAAGTACCTACCATTCAGCAGGCACCATAGCTAGGCACTGGAAATTAAAGCCAAAAATTAAAACAGGCCCCTCCCTCATGGAATTCACTTTTTCCTGGGAGGAAACATACAAAGATATCATTGTTTTGTTTTTACCATTCTGATTTCCTATCCTGCCCTTCCTTAACCCTCTGTCTCCACCTCCCTACCTTATATCCTTTTCTTCTTCATCCCTCTTCCTTCCATCGACATGCTTTTTTCTCTCTGTCTCCTGTCCGCCTAGCCACATACCTTTGTTCCTCATCTGTCCAAAATGAAATGCCAGGAAGAAATGAAGAAGGAAAATGGTCCTGAAGCAGGAAACACAGAAGCAATGAACACATCACAGATAGAAGATGTCATCTGCAAGATGGGCTATGATAAAGTTTAGACAGGGCAGGATTAAAGAGAAAATAAGCATGAGCTTGGAAAGGGAAGGAAGCCAAATGGATACTTGATGAACTTGGGAAATCTTGCAGAGATTAAATTCTTTGATTTCCACATATGCAAAAATGGCTGACCCCTAAGGTTTCTAATGACTTGAATACTGTGCTCCTCTGATCCCATTATCCTTAATATATTAATTATCAACTTGGGTCCAACTGAGGTCCAATCAATGTCTGTCAAAATAAGAACAGAATTCATGGGCTTAGAGGAAAAAAATTAGTCAAACCAGTCAGAAAAAGAGTGGGACTAGATCAGAGAGGCAGCTACCTACAGTGCAATATTAAAAGGACTGGGGGAATTATGATATTTTTAATATCCATTTTTATAAATGCATATATTTTAATGTAAAAATGCCACTTGCTCTCCATAAGCATTTAGTTCTTATAAGATAAATGGCATGCATTGTATCAAAGACTTAAAGCTTTCAATGGTCAATAACCCACAGGGGACACAGCTCCAAAGCTCATTTAGTATCCCATAACCATATTCTGGGCTTAGAATCAGTTAATTGGTGTCATTTGTACATCTCCTCTGGGAAGCCTTCCTTGATCTATCTACCTAAAACTGATCTCTACTTCCTAAAGTCTCTAATGATACTATTTGGAATTCTCCAACATACTTGTTATATTCAAATTTGTATAATGATGTTGTCCTATCTTCTCTCCTCTAAATGAATATATAGCCCTTGAGGACAAAAACGATACCTAATTTTATCTTTGTATATCCATAACCTATCATAGTACACATATAATGGGTGCTAAATACACACTTGTTGAACTGAGTCATAGGAATCCTCCCAAAAGGTAGGATGCTGATCCCCACCCATTTCTCACTATTTCTGATGGTATCATGTAGATCCCATCTTAAATTCTTAACCCAAATTTCAGATTTTAACCTAAAAGTCTACAAAAGTAGCACCAACTACCCTGGTTCACTCTGTGTCTTTATGGTAACTCTCCTTCTGAAATAGAACTCAGAATGGAGTTCAGATGTGCTATACTAGACAGAATGTGATCTTAAAACATTTCATCATAGTTCATGCCCCAGATCGTTCTATAGTATCTTCCTCCCTCTCTTGTTCTTAAACCAGGATCCAAATTCATTGCTGAGTCTACCAAGCCTCACAGACATTCAAAATCACATAAAACTCACTCCCAAAACACACTACTGTCATTCATAGAAATACCTAAGAATAATAATAACTGTTTTTGAGTCCTTCTGCACAGTGATGCTCATGGATTCCAGGTCCTTTAAGAAAGTTAGAAGGTCCCAAAATATTTATAGAATCTCTCTTTGTGATGGCAAAGAACTGGAAATTATAGGAATGCCCATCCACTGGGGAATGGCTAAATAAATTGTGATGTATGGTTGTGATTAAATACTACTGTTCCATAAGAGATGATTAAAAAAATACTTGGAAAGAAACACATGAGATAATGAAGAATGAAACAAATGGAAACAGAGAACACTATATATAGCTACACTTAATATTTGAAGAATAACTTGTAAATATTTACCTCCAGAAAAGATGAAAACTTGAAAAACATCACTTACATATATACTTTGTTTACCGAATCATGCCTTCTATGGTGTGAGGAGGAAAGAGAAGAACTGAAAGAGCTGGAAATAAATTCTATCTATAATAATTTTTTTAAGAAAAGAAAGCTAGGTGGTAGAGTGAATAGAGTCCTGGATCTGGAGTTAAGAAGACCTTATTTCAAATCCAGCCTCCATCATTTATTAGCTGTCTGATCCTGGAGAAATAATTTCATCTCTGCCTCAGGTTCCTTAACTATAAAAGAGAGATAGTAATACTTCCTAAGATCATTCTGAAAATCAAATGAGATAATATTTATAAAGTGCCTGGAACACAATAGGTGCTTAATAAATGTTTCCCTCCTTCCCTTCCAATATTGATCAATATATACAATCCCTGAAGCTGCTTTTTGACATTACTGAATGCCCATACTGCCAGTAATGGCAGATGCTTCCTTTAGGTCACACCCTCTACCCCATGAAAGAGAATGAGGAAATTTTCCATAAAGAGACATGTTTGCATCTTTTCCTCACAGCATCCCAAGCTATAGACACCTTGATTTTTAATTAATCATAAAGGCTTTCGTTGAGGAGCAATGATGAAGTCAAAAGAGGTCTAGATCTTGATTCAAAAGATGAATTCAACTGTCATCTCAAATTCTTATTATTTGTGTTATGCTGGTCCCTCTACTTTGTGGCTCATGGACTCAGTTTCCCCTTTAGTAAAATGGAGCTAATACATAACATTACCTAAGTTGGAGGATTTTTGTGAAGAAAATACTTTATAAACCATAAGAGACTATATAAATGAATTCAAACAAATGATAACTTATTATGTAACTCTTTAGAAACTTGACAAGGAAGTGTAAACATGAAAATTTGAATTAGGATATCCTTCAGTCAATTTATAAAGCCCAGGTTTCTTCTCTCTTTCTCACTTTCTCCTCCCACCACATATACATATATACATTCATATATATATGTATATATACACACACATACACATATATTTATATATACATATATATCTGGAAATTTTGTTCGATATTGTTATAGAAATAGAGCTCCTATCATTATTGACTGTTCAGATACAGATAACTGCTAAATCTAAATATGCTTCTTGGCTTTCTCACTAACTCCATGCTTCCCTTTCCTGTTTACTCCTTTCTTTGGGAATTGTACTTCTAGATTCAGAATTGCTTCAGTCTGCAAACAATTTGAGTAGCTGTCACCACAGGCAAAGTGAGGTGGAAAGTTGAGGCAATTATCTGGATAATTCAGGCAAAACCCCACTCCTCCCCTGGGGTAAAAAGGGTGGTTTTGGGGAGAGGGATCGACTGAGCCAAATTGCTGTCTATATTGATAAAATTCAGGGCATAATCACCCAGCTCTATGTTTTGCCTGTATAGACCCTGATTTATAGTTAATATCAGATTTTGAAATTCCATCCCAACAGATCAGTGAATGGCATACCTCATATGGAAGAGAGAAAACACAAATTGCTACTTATATCTGAAATTCAATAGAAGTAGGATTCCAGTTTTCCATGAAGCCTTTCCAATACTAATACTTGACCTTTAAATTGTGGCAGGTTCTTATAATGATCAGTCTTCCCACTACAATGGCATCACAGTCTGGTACCCCAGACTTCATGTGGCAAAAGTCTACCTTTTGAGGCAAAAAGCCGTTCTAGATCAGTACTCCCAAATCTGAGCTGTTGGATCCAACTAGGACCAGGATGGAGTGGACAGGAACGGGGCGGGGGGTTGTAACAAAATTCCCTTAGTCATTATTTGGCCAGAATTCCACAGCTAACATTTGTCCAGAAGTGAGGCTGTGTGTTATTGGCTGCTGTCAGGGTTCTGAGAAACAATGGCACGCAGTCTCATCTGCTTGTGCCGACTGGTAGAAGCTTTGTTACATTGCTTGGGCTGCTTTTCCTGACTCTCAGAAGTGTAGAAAGCGGCAGCCTGGGAAACGAGAGGCAAAGCAAATCCTTCCTCGCTGGTACATTGGAGGGTCTGGTCTATCATATACCATTATAGTTGATCAGGCTTAAAAGACAAACTCAAATTTTCAAGCAAAGCATTCACTAGAGGACACTTATAGATCGTGTTCTCATCCCAATACGGTTCCCTAGGGAGGAGAGTGCACAGTACAAGGAACAGAGCTGCGGTTTCCCATCAATCTAAGTTTTGCATAAAACAGAAAAGAGCCGGCTGTAAACATGAGTAACTGTCATCTGCATAGCAACCAGAAGGTGGCATAATCTCAACAGTGATTGAAGCCTGTCAGGTCTACTGCAGAGCATAAGCAGATCTACTTGGGAAGGACCTGTTTTGAAAGTAAATTTGACCCTGTGATGGGATATCCATTTACTTGGATTCAGATGTCTCCTCTTCTTCTTTGCACATGCCCTCATCCTTACCCTTGTAAGAGTGCGAAAAGTTGTTTTGTTCCATCCTCTTCTCACTTTATTCTATTGTCCCAGTTTCCTTAAATTGTTTAGGCTCTCAGTCTTGTTGTAAGTAAGTTATTCTCTAATTGAAAATCATTGATTCATGAAATCTAGAGTGATCACAAAAAGGCAGCATGCAGAAAACGTTCTGGTACCTGCTTACCTACTTGCAGCTGATTCCCCCATCTTCAGCTATAAACTTTAATTTCTTTCTCATTTCATTGAAAATAATTTTATTCATTCAAAGAATGATTAATTTCACATTTAGTCAAAAGCAGTAAAAATAAGTACCCGCAGGGAGTGTACATCTTCCCCAAAGCTAAATATATGAGTGCACATAGATGTGTATACACACAGGTATATATTTTAAAATAGCAGTGCATCTATCTCAGGGAATACCATAAATAGTGTCATATGATAAACTATTGGACTTAGGTCTCTCATCCATTATAAAGGAAGCAAATGATCCCCATGATATCCCTCTTATCACTGTGAAAGGAAAATATTTAATTGTACTTCATGGCATTGGTTCTGATAATATAATGCTGGTGACTTCCATAAATATCTGAGCAATGTCCCAAATGTCAGGATAGGCTTCCCAATGCAACAAGTTTGTAAACTAAGGTGAAAAGGTACCCTATAGATACTTAAAAGGAGCATTCTTCCTGATTCTCACATTATGGCTGATTCAAAAGAAAAGCAAATATTACTGCAAAAGCCTTCTTTCATTTATACAGAAAGCACAATCTTAAAAACTCTGTTTGTCCCAGGCTTCCAATCGGGTTTTTTCTATTCTTAGCCTTCTGTTTCTTTGCTCTCTCACCTCCCCCTTAGTTGAGATATATCTGTAAACCCTTCCTTTAACTCTGCCTAGAAAGCATTCTTTCCTTCTGCCCCCTCCATCTGGTCATTACTCCCTGGTCAGCCATGCTTTCCTTCTCTCTCATCCACCAATATGCCCATCTGGACTCTAATTGGAAGGTATTACTGTTTGGATAGAAAACTTACTTGCATTCTAAACAACAGCCAGTATTTAAACGTAATTGTGCTGAATGGGCATCCCATCTATTTGAACTCAAAATCACAAATGAGTAGAAATCTATAAATGTGATTTTGGTGATAGCCCAAATATTGAGATATATGGCAACACAGTATAACAAAATGACATAAACAATAATAAAAGTCTACAAACACTCGGGATCTTATCACCCAGCAATAATAATTTCCTTAAATAGACAAAAGATTTAAAATAGAAAAACCTAATAGTCTCTCTATCATAGGACATTTTGTTTTCTGGTCATTCTTTTAATTTTGAAAAGGTTGTTTCTTTGGCATTCCTATGATTTTAATTAGACTCAAAAACTCACACCTACTTTCTGTGCTTTCTGGTTGTTGATTCTGTAAAGACAATAAAAATTGAGAGAGATTTTGCAGTTTCTTTCTCTACCTGCTCCCCACCCCAATTCCTTCTCTCTCTAACCATGGACAGAAAAAGAAAAAGGAAAGTCTAACCTTAAATTGGACTACAGTATTTTAATATCCATGTGGGAATATTCTAATACATACTTATTTTGGCAAAGAACTAGAAGCTGCCTGCAAGCAAGGGCCTGAGCATCACATTTGAGGATGCTAGGCTTTCAGGGAACCCAGACAAGAAAAGGGATGACCTGAGATTATTAAGGACCCTTAAAGATGAAATTTATCCCACCTTATGGAGGAGATACAAAAGCCTGCCTTATTCTGATGGATCTTAAAGGACAGCCCAAAGAAAAGAAGAGCATCACAATAGAAGCTGCCTACTTTTGTAGGAGAACTATAGTAGGGAGTCCCCGTAACAGTCTTGCATCTATAGGGGGCCTTCTAGGGTTATTCATTCCAGTGAAAAGGACTCCAAAAACACAATGTGGCTCACAGGTAACTAAGGAAAAAGCATTAAAGTTTTTTATCACTTAACTTATGTTGAGGACTGGCTAGTGACTCATTTATGAAATTTTCCTCATTTACTGAAAGATATCCACCTACAGGATGAAAGCAGAAGTTCTTTTTTGTATAAAGGATCACTGACTCATAGGAAAAATACTTTAACTGAAGACAAGACACAGAAAGCAAGTTTATTTCTTTTCTCTTCTTTTTAGAGAAATAAATTCAACTCATCTAGTATTTCAAATGAAGAAAAAGCATGAAATTTGATTTAGCAAGTACCAGAATTAGTTGGCTTGGGAGTCAGGAAGACCTGGGTCCAAATTCTATCTCAGACATTACATGTATGACCTTGGGCAAGTAATTTCACCTCTTAGATTCCCACTTTTCTCAGCTCTGAATAGAAGGGATTGAACTCAGAGGCTTATGTCCCTTCTAACTCTCAAATATATCAACCTATAAGATTTACTCAATACTATATTTCAGCAATCTATTGATTGTAAAGTTAATTATTAGAAATATTAAGGATTAGAGAAAATTATTAGAGATAAAAGGGAGATGTAAAGGAGAATGAAGAATGGAATGGGCTAGCAAAAATGGAGATAAGTAAGAATTAGAGGAATCTCCATATAATTGGAAAAATGTGAAAACAAACATTTCAAGACATTTAAAAAATCCTTTTATAACTATATTTTACTTTAAGAAATATAAG
This sequence comes from Monodelphis domestica, assembly GCF_027887165.1. Lineage (NCBI taxonomy): Eukaryota > Metazoa > Chordata > Mammalia > Didelphimorphia > Didelphidae > Monodelphis > Monodelphis domestica. The sequence goes on along the minus strand of NC_077234.1, from coordinate 134,752,754 downwards.
TAGAAAAGAGTCAAAAAGATCACTACGATTTTGAAAATTAAAATCATGAGGGAAATGACCTTTTGAAGACTGCTTTGAAAGAATGGATCTTTGAGGAAATGTTAAAAGAGCTAAGGGTATTTACTAGGAAAGAAATACATGTAGAGGGAGATAGGGAGAGAAATAGAAAAACTGAGTAAGTATTAAGATAGGAATCATTGGGAAACCATATCCTACAGTTGACTGGAACATTAAACTTCAGAGAATTATTAACCATCATTTACTGGCCTTTAGAATGTTCATGAACTAATTAGCTACTGTTCTCAGCTCTTAGGTAGATTTAAGTTCTCAAATCTTTACAATCTCCACTTTGAACTGGATAGTTCTGGGTCTGTATGAGGAAGGGACTTATTCTCTGAAGCATCATTGCTAACTGGAGTGGCATCATTGGGAGGGTTAGATGGAATTGATCTGCTATCTGATCCTGAAATGCAAGTTCCTCATACTGAGTTTGTTATAGAACTTCCTGACCCCAGTTTCATATTGAGGAATTTATCTAGTCCTAAATTAGGGGATCCAAAAAAAGATTATTTTAGCCACTGGGATACCTGGTCCATTTGTGTGTGTGTGTGTGTGTGTGTGTGTGTGTAAGAAAAAAGGAATGAAACTATGAAATGCCGGGAAATGGCAGTCAGCTTGATGGTGTTTGTGTTCAGACTGATGCTTCATTCCCTATAAGAAGCATCTTTTGGCTTGTCAAGAGTCTGAACCTTCTGTTAACTCTTCCCTTTTGATTAGAGGTAGCAGTTTCCTATGTTCAGTAAGTCTTTGTATCTTTTATTGGCACAAGAAGTTTCATTGTACCCTTTTCTTCATTAAATGATTTTTAGTTCTTTTTACATTTCCACATTGTTCTTAACTTTTAACACTAATAATTTTCAAGTTCTCTCTACCTATAATTAGGGGTAGTGTTAAGTATATGGATGAATTAAAATAATAAAGCATAGATTTTTTTTCTTCTTTCTTGTTTCCTCTTTATAATTTTATTAGAACTCCAATTCAAATACCAGAAAATGAAGTGCACTCTTTCTGTTTGTAAGAATAAGCATCGTATAATAGAAAAGGAATCTCATCTTGTGTCAGAAGATCTGGGTTTTGAATCATACCTGAATAAGAAAAAAATGCTACATTCCAAACAATTCCTATAATCCCTGGGCAAAATGTCACTCTTAGGTGGGAATTTGCTTTCTCCTTCAATTTTCTGAGATTCAGGAGAGCCAACCTGGAACATCAGTGTCTTAAATTTTTCATCTTCCTAAAAGGCAGGAATGGAAATGAATAAAACCTTGATTAGTCAGTCAGTCTACATGCATTTATTAGGAGATAATTAAATGTCGGTCACTGAGCTAAGTGCTGGGAATACAAATGAAGCAAAAAGACAATCCCTGCCCTCATGGTGCTTATGGTACAAGGGATTTTGTTGTTCAGTCATTTTTTTCCTATGTGTGACTCTTTATGACTCCATTTGGGGTTTTCTTTGCAGAGATACTGGAATGGTTTGCCATTTCCTTCTCCAGATTATTTTACAGTAGAAGAACTGAGGCAAACAAAATTATGAGACCTGCCCAGGGTTACACAGCTAGTAAGTCTCTGTGGGTGCATTTGACTTAGGAAGACAGAAGACTTTCTGACTGTATAGGCTCTTCACTCTTCGACTTTGCCATCTTGGATGTGGCCAATGGGGAAAGATGACAAAAAAGGTAGTGAAAAGTGGAGAGAAAGAGGAGAGTGTGATAGAAAACTGTGGAGGTGAGTCAGCAGCTAGGAGAGGGAGGAAGACATCTTTGACACACAACTCCTTCAACTAGAGGTTCTGGTAAGAAGTGTCCCATTGGCAGAAGAGGCGTCAGGGCCAAATATTATGTGCAAAGGACTATGGATATGAACAGAAAAAAAATCAGACAAAAATAGAAGCCTTCAAGGGGCTCCCATTTTAGAACCATGATTGCTAGACAAGTTTATCATACAGCTTGAGCCTAATCCAAGGAAGCATGTTTCCTAGATTGTTCTGGCTGGGCCTTTTTGATGTGTCCAGGGCAAAAGTGGTCATCCCAGCCTCCAAAGAGTCTAGCCACCTCTTTAGAGTGATTGATTGCTTAATTCTAAAGGACATAACAGGATATCTTCACTATAAATGTCTCTGACCTGGTGATTAGATGGATAATGACATAATCAGGCAGATAATACCATTTTAGGAACTGGCAGTAAGAAATAAGACTAAATTTAGTGCACTATAAGGAAAATGCTTATCACTCTGAAACCATTCCATGATCTTGATCTAACGTGATACAGAAAATCTACTAACTGTAAGGAACACCTACAGCTTCAGGCCCAGTAAAATGTTTTCCCCACGTGCCCACAACTAAAAATGCAAGGTTTGTCTCCAAAGACACTTTTCCAGTGCTAATATAGAAACTTTACAATTTTAAGTGTTCAATGGTTGTCAATAAGGACTGCTTTCAAAGTGCAAAAGTGTTTTACAGATTTCCAAATGGGAATATCACAAAAGAACTGGATTCATCTTGTAGATTATAAACTCCTTAGAATCTAGGATTATGTTATATTTATCTGTATAGCTCTCTTAGAGACTAATACAGTGGTATCAAACTCAAACAGAAATAAATCTTTGTAAGCTACATATTGATTTGGAAAACCATAAATTAACATTATCTATGTTGTATTGTATTTTATCCCTTTTGTTACAAATTTCCCAATTAGATTTTAATCTGTTTCTGTCACTTTCCAGCCATGAGTTTGACACTTCTGGTCCAATATACAATTATTCTAAAAGCAAACATTTAATAAATAGTTGCTTGTCAATGAAAGAAAATCAAATGGGGGTAAGCAAAATCTAGGGCATAGAAAGAATTCTTGGCTGGGGTCAGAATCACATAGACTTAGTTTCTAGGCCTATTTCATTCATATTTTAGCAATGGGACTGTCAGTAAGGCACCTAGACTCTTTGTTCCTCAGCTTCTTCACTTGTAAGTTCTCTCTACTTCAGAAAGTTGTAATAAGTAAGGATGAAAGAAGATAATGTATGGGCAAATGTTCTAAAGATCATAAAGATTTATTCAGGTTATGTAAATTTAAAGCATTATTATGTGATATCCAAAAGAGGAGCTGTAGAAAGCAAAAGTGTGTTAGGTGGAAATAAAGGCATTTTAGAAGAAACAATAGAGGAGACTGAAAGAGAGTCAGGAATGGTGGATTCAAAGTGCAGAAGTTGGGAACATAGACCACTATCCTGAGCATTCTTGTATCAAAGCCAGAGGTTTGAGTTGATGGAAGATATCTATAGTTATAAAACAAGGCTTTCAAGGAACCTAAAAGAATGAAATACTTCCTCTAGAAACCAAAAGGGAATTAAAAGGCAGCAAGTTGTCTGACAGAGTAATGGGAAGTAGAATTGTGTATAAAAGATATAAAACCCCCTAAATTTAAGGGCAAGAGTCTATTAATAAAGAGGAGGTTGTGACAAGGTATGGTGGGAAAGGATTGCTTATCACTTTAAATCCATGGAAATCTAATTGAATAATGTGAACTACATATGATAAAGAAACATTCTCCACCACCATCACAAGGAAAATGTGTTCCTTTCTTTTCTACTCACATTCTTCAGGTCATATTTTATTCTTTCCTGACTTTTTTGTCCCTTCAAATCTAACTTTGTTGTTTATTCTAACATCATTTCTCTTATAAAGAAATCTGGGATATTAGGTGAAACATATATAAAATGTTTTTGGGATAGCCTTGCCCAATGACCTCTTTGGGAAAAGGCCAGCAGTATTAGAAAGACCAAAGAATGGGATCTTCAATGGAAGTAAAAACACACATGTTTTACATTTGATGAGATGGAGCACCACATTAAACTATGTGCCATTCCTATTCTATTACATAAGAAAGGTAGATTTTTGACAAAGCATCATGTGTGGAAAAAGGGAAGACATCTAGCCCAGAGATTCATAGAGGTGCTTGAGCTTTAAGTTACCCGAATCTGGCTTAACCATGACTCTATTAGACAAAGAGAGTACAAATGGTTTATCTCTGTAATTTAAGAGAGATACAATTAATAATTTCATAGGATCAAAGACATAAGGTTTTCTACCAATTGACTCAGTTTCCAGTAAGGGAAGGAATCTTAGTGTTCATGACAAAAGATTTATACTTCTGACTTAATTAGCCTTGTCTATAGACAGCTATTGTGCTTTCTCCTGCACACAATTAATAAATATGAGCCAACAATCTTAATTTATAGAAGACAACAAAAGGGCCAAAGACAACCTAAGAAATAGAGAAAAACAATGGAGGTAGCACCTGCCAGTGATAAGCATTAGGGAAAGAGTTGAACCTCTATCATCTTCTCATTGATCTCAATTCCAGCTTGGAGCACCATGAATTTTTAGTTCTAGAGTAGATACCTCATCCCTGGAGCCTAGGCTGCAATATTCAGGCTCAAATTTCTCTGACATCATATTGCAAAACATATGCAAGTGATTTTCAATCTTTTCACTGGCCATTGTTCACTCTAAACCTGAACCACTAACTCAATGTTATGTAGCTGCAATCAGGTTTTTAAAAATCCGTACCCAATGTGTATTTCCATGGCCAGAACCATCACCTTGGCAGATACTGCTTTAAGTGGTTGTCAGAATTCTTGCTCAGCCACTCCAGCTAATCATCCTTCTAATCCCCCGATCATAGTCAATCTTATAATCACTGCCGCAGAGTTTCCATTCAAATCTATGAAACTCTAACTGCCATTTTGAATTTCTCTCTAGATCCTTGCCCAAAACATTGATGTTTTAGTAACATGGTAACATCTGTGACCATGAAAGCTTAAATATGGTTCTAACTGTAACTACTACTTTTACTTTGTCTCCCTTAATCAAAATCCTTTAGAAAGTTCCTACTTCTTTTGATATAATGTCTAGGATCCTCAGCTTAGCTTTTGAGGACCTTCATCATCTTGCTATAGCCTACCTACTCATCCACATTATCCATTAAGTTCACTGTTTATTCATGGTTATCCATGAACCATGTAATAAAAAGACCATTCCCATTTCTATTTGTATCTTTTCCTTCTTGTTATTTATTTTGAATTTTAACTATTCCACTCACCTACAGTCCTTTCCCCTTTCTTCCAATTACCCAAATCTTATCCATTCTTCTAATGAACTTAGCAAATGTCAACAAATGAACATTTCCACATGCAAAGAAGGATAAAATATAAGATTGTATGTGAAGCTATCAATCTCAGCTTGTTCTTTAAAGTATATATTAAATTTTAGTACAGCAGCATCAGAACCACCCTGCTGGTCTATATCCCCTTCTGAATTTCCTTCTACTCATTCCTTTGAATTTTTTAAATGTTTTATTGATACTATATTCTTTCTTTTCTTTTTTGACATTACTATTACTCACAACCCTTTCCTCAAAAGCCTTCTCTTATAACAAATACATTTCCTAGCTTAGTTTAACCTTCATGAAATCTTTCCTGACTACTACAGCTCTCATTAATCATCTCCTCTGATTTCATAATGGACATAATTTGTATCATAATAGTTTATCAGCTAATTGCTGAGTGAATTTCAACAATTCAACCCAATTAAGGATCTACTTATACAACGAATTATACTAAAAGCTAGAGATGACAATATTAAAAAAAAAAACTATGTAACTTCTACTCTCAAGAAATTTATAACCTAAAAAGAGGGAAATCATATGCACTAATAAGTAAAAGGCTAGGTAGAAGAGATTCAAAGTTTTCTAAGAAAATATGAGGAGAGAGAAATCTTACTGGAGGGGAATGGGGTAAGACAGTTGGTAAGGTTGCAGCTGAGTCGGAAGAAAAAGATTTCAGTATGTGATGGGGAGGACATATATTCAGCCAAAGGGAACAATTTTTTCAAATGCGAGGAGGCAGGAAAATGTAGTTTTAGATCAAGAATAGTTCCTTCTCTAATTTCCTGTGTTTCATGCATGTTAGTTTTGACAGCCTAACTCCCTGATGGCAAGAACTATGACATCATGCTTTCAGTTTTCCCTGCTGCTTCTAACCTAAGACTGTGTATATAGAAAGCTCTTTGTAATTTATTCTTGATTGATAGCTATTTAAGGAGATGGATACTCACCAAACATATGCTAAGATGTGACTCAAATCTAATGATGAGGTAATACTTAGGTTTCCATGTATATTTACATAGATATATATGTACATAAAACATATATGATTGTTGCATATGATCACTTTTCTGAAGTTCATACATTGTTTTGTTAGAAACTCTAGAACAGCCAAATGTAATTTACAAAAGACTTTTAACATATACTGTTAAATTTCAGTTTTCTGAAATAACTTGGAATTATGATGATCCTCAAATAAATACATGCTTTGTCTTTGTACTGGTTACTTCATATTCTTGGGATGCACTTTCTCTTTCTTTTTGCCTTATAAAGTCCTTTTTCTTTAAGACACAATTTGAACACCAGATTCCATAGTTTTCTTGATCCCTCCTCATCTTCTAGGGAAAGAAATGATAAATTATAGGCACCAGATCAGAGAAAGGAAGAACTTTACAAACAAAAATATCTTCTGAGGGAATTATAATAACCATAACTTTGCATATAAGTACTTATCCCATTATTTCCCATATAAAAATTACTCTGTGTATAATTAGAGGGGTATGGAATTGATCACAGGAGTACTGAATATGACTGTATAATTTTTTAAATGGGAGTCTATATTTGAAAATTTGGGATATTTGGTTCTAGAGTTATCAGGTGATCTCGGTATTAAGACCATTACTTTGGAGTCTTTGTAGCACAAAGAAAACATTGTCCTATTGAAAGATAAATGGTAGTAATATAATAAGGGACAATTAAAGATCTTTCTCACTTTTTTTTTAGGAATTGAAAGCCTAGAACAGTTTCAATCATTTGGTATTAGGTAAAAGGAAAATAAGATGACTATATATATTATATGATGAAATTTGCCACATCATTTTGCTCTTTGAAACATTTAACTTTTAAACTCAGCTCAGACATATCCATATCAAATATTTTATGGAAACAGACCTTAGTAAACATGAATCTAAATGAATACTTATACCTGGGTTACTGTCTTCAGTTTCTTCATCTGCATAAAGAGAAGATTAGGCTGGATGATTCCTGTGATTCCTTTCAATTGTAACACTCTATGACTCTACCTTTACTCATGAGAATGTATAAATTGAATACTACTTTGCAATTCACATCAGTCATATGTAAACCAGAAGAGTGATAATGTATCACAGAATCACAGAATTTTAGCATGGGAAGGAACCTCAGCAGTCTAACTCATATATAAAAGCATCCTCATTATAACAGACCCAATAATAGCGATCCAGTTTATGTTTGAAGACACCCAAGGAGAGGGAAGCTGCTACCTCTTGAGGTAGCATAGTATTTTACTTTGGGACCTCTCTAAATTGATAGAAAGTTTTTCCTGACATCAATTATAAAATGACTTCTTTGTAACTTCCACCCATTGATCCTAGTTCTGCCCTGGGGGACCAAAGAGAATAAAGTGTCTTCTATATAAAAGCTGTTCAGACACTTGAAGACAGCTATCATATTCCCCCTCTGCCTTCTCTTCTCTTGGCTAACCATGCTCAGTTCTTTCAATTGATGTTCATATAAACTCAAGGGTCTTTACCATCATAGTTGTCTTTCTTTGGACACTCTCCAGTTTATTAATGTCTTTATTAATAAATTGGGGTATCTAGAACTAAACATGACCCCAAATAAGGTCTGAAAATGACAGAGTGTATTGGGACCCTATTTTCTCTCAATATATTCTAACATCACACACTTTTTTGACACTCACGTCATACTTCTGCCTCATATTGAGCTTACAATCCACTAAAGCCAGCAGATCTTTTTAGAACTATTGCTATCATCGAGTCTCCCATTTTATAACTGTGAAGTTGACTTTTGAACCCTAATATGTTGTCTCCTTTAAACACTTGGAGAAAACTTAATGAATATTAATGTTATTTTTTTAAACAGAGCAGAACAGAGGGATAGGATACAATAACAGTTATATCTCCATTGTGATAATTCCACATTCATAAATTTCATCTATTCCCATAATTTTTCCTTAATCCTAAACTTCTCTGTAAAGAGTAGAACTATAGCAATCAGTTTTACCAAAAACACACTAATTTCAGAGCTGGTCTTTGTCTGCTCCCTTAAAAATCTTGATTGAAGTAGTCATGAGTGGAACCCAGAGACATAAGCTATTATAGGTGAGGCATAGTGGAATCCTATTAAAGATGTTCCACATAGCAAATAGACTGACTGGTACCCAATTCACATCCTTGCTCTATGTTTCAAAATAGGTTTTATTGAATCTTTTTGTTTTTTTTTATTTGCAATCTTATCTGAATATACCTCTCTCTACCTCCCCAACTTAGTAAATCTTTCTTTGTAACAAAGAAGAAAAGCTAAGTAAAACTATCATTTAAGGCAGTTTGTGAGATTTATATATCCATCAGAATTTTTATATATTTGTCCCAAATTCCAAATACATCTTGAGTTCCTTGAGGCTGTGAATCTCTTTATTTCTATATATTTGTATGTCCAGGGCATTGAATAGCATCAATGAGTAAACACTCAATAATAGTCAAGAATTAAGCACTTATTATAAGTCATATACTGTCCTAAGTATTGGGGATAGAGAAAGAGGACCCCTAAAAAGTCATTGCCTTCAAGGACCTTATAGTTAATGGTATGTAATTTGTTTTCCAGGTATGATCAGAGGTTGAGTCTTCACATCCACTCCTGGTTACTTAAGGCATTGCCTATCTGCATTCTTAGAGTCCTCTAAAAGTATAGGATTTAGAGTTAGAAAACCACCTTATTGAATCCATTCCCTCTATTTTTCCATTGAGGGAAACAAGACCCAGAAAAAGGGAAATCCCTTGCTCAGAGTCACATAATGACTAGTAGAGGTGGGATCCTAATCCAGGATTTTTACTCCAAAGACAGTAGTACCCTTTCAATCCCAAAGCATTTTTTCCTTTCAAGGAGCTCAAAAAAGATGGATTAACTATAAACAAATGTCTATCCAAAAATTCTGGATTTAAGAACTCAGATTCTCATGATTAGAATACTAAAGTAGGCAATTTGTCCTACTTGGTAGTTAACTTGAATTTTTTGTACACTTCTACAACGTGTTGGAAAATTATGACTAATAGAATGATAATGCAGGAAATTTGCCTTTCCTACAATACAAAGGCAAATTACCTCTGGCTGAAGGTGGATTGAATTTCCAGGGTACACAACAATCCTGGGCCCATTCTCTTTTGTCCATCACTCCTCCACACTGCTTTATAGCTCAGCAATAGCCTCTTGTTTTAGTGTCAGGATATGTTAGATACAAAATAATGAAATTTGCTTAGAATTAAAACAAAACAAAACACAGTAGTGTCTGGAGGTTCAGAATAGGAATGGTCATTGGAAGTTAATTTAGTACAAAACTCTTTTTAGAGGGACAAACTAAGGATTTTCAGATAATTGAAAGGGACTTAATTTTTGATTCCTTAACTTAGTGCAGGATTTATTGAGTTCTCCTATTCTCTACCAGCTTTTAAAGATTATATTTCACTTTGGATATTCATTTGTATATTTTTGTATGTCTTAAGTACAGTATTCAAATGTGTCAAGTACTCCTGCCCAATTCCTGCTCAATTTTGAAGCATACATTAACATGTAAATAAACAAGATCAGAATTCAAGGTCTGCTCTGGCTCTTACACTTCCTAAGTTACCCTGTACCATTTGTAATTCACAAACTAGGCAAGAATTTCTTTTCAGACTATAAATTGGAAGAGAGTTCTATCTGAGACTCTTATATTTCAGTTCTGGTGCCATCTCCATCATGAGATTTTCCCTATTTCAGTGACTCCTTATTCCCAGCTGGATCAGCATGATAATAATGGATAGTGTGCTAGACTGGAAAGCAGAAAGACATGTGTTTGGATCCCACCTCAGACCTTTTTTCAAACAAATAATTTAGCTTTTCTTGTACTCTTGAAGAGTTGGACTCTCTTGAAGGGGTGTCCTGGCTGCTGTTGCTTCTGCTCCTGTAGCACTTATTTTCCTTGCTGGGGTGAAGTACTATTGGAGATGGATTTTATTAGGCTTTAAATTTTTAAGCTTTGAAAAATCCGGATTGCTATTGGTGTTTTGGAGTGTGAGTCCTTGCCAGAGTTTGTGGTTGGCTGAGCCCAAAATATCAACACAGCCTCAAGAAGGCTCTGAAATTCAGCCTGTTGATAGACTAGCCCTACTTCTAAGATTCCCAATCCTATATGCAAAGGTTCAATTCTACCTTTTAGCTGCACTAGTCAACATTCAGAATTAATGCTGACTTAATGAATTAATGGGGCAAATGCTTTGTAGCAATTGCTTTATCCAGGGACCACGGTGGTTTATAAGAGTGTGACCCTCTTTCAAAGTGGAATGTCTTCTACTTCTGTTCTTGCTATAGGTTCTCAGTAAATATATTTTTGTAAAAGAAGTTTATGTTGATAGGTTAAATGAATATTATTGTTCAGTCATATACAACTCTTTGTAACCCCATTTGGTTTTTCTTGGCAAAGATACTGAAGTAGTTTGCCACTTCCTTCTTTAGATTATTTTGCAGATGAGAAAACTAAGGCAAACAGGGTTAAGTGACTTGCTCCGGGTCACACATTTAGTAAGGTTCTGAGGCCAGATCTGAATTCAGGAAGATGAGTCTTCCTGACTCCGGGTCTATCACTCCTTCCACCTCGGTTAAATTTTGCTAGATCACTAGATCAATCAATGATATAAGGGAAATACTAACCATGATGATTCATCCTGGAAAGAATATACTGAAATGGGGGTTTGAGCTGATAGCATTAGAGAGGACTCACTCTGAGCCTTTAAGGTTACCCATAGAATCCTGATGGGAATATCTGGCCTTACTCTGAAAGACTTAACTCATAGGTACAAGTGGGAGTTGGACTGAGGACCCTTAGAAGTTATAATAGTTGAACGGAGATTAGAATAATATCGATTTCCCATCCACTTCCCTCTTCTCAGGCTTGGGCTACTCATCCCTTGCTTTAACTAGAGGCAACTGCTTTGGGGAAATACCCATATGTAATAGGTCCTTCCATTGAAAAGTCAAAAGGGAGAGTTTAATTCCCTGAAAAGACCATTTGACTAATACCTCTCCAATTCTGGCTAGTCCATTGAAAAAATTAAAAGAAGCAGATGATAACCAACATATACATGGTGCCAGTTTTTAATTAATTTTTAATGCACATATTCATTAACAAGGCAGGGTTAGGTAACTCGAATCCTACTTCATCATGCTGGCTGGTTGCCTAAACAGAAGCTGGCGAATCAAGATACTGCTTGAGTTCAAGTCATTTGGAGTCAGAGGGAGGGTCACAGTTAAGACCCTGTTGGAGCAGATTCAGTACAGGGGGCCCAATTAGTGGCTGAATCCCCCTGTGCGGAATGTGACACAGATGAGTGAGCCTGCACCTGCTGGAGCTCTACCTGTGCCAAGGACCCACAGCACCAGTGATGCTCCGGTTTGTTTGTGTGCTTGTAGCTGAACGCTTTGTGACTAGTCAGGGAATGGGTAACAGCTTCCCCTCTGCTAGCTGAAAGCCTGCAAAGAGGATGTAAGTGAGGTTCCTACCGACAACTAATGGAGAACCTCCTTTAGAGCAAGTGGTAGAGATGCTGTTTTTGGATCCCAGGAACTTTGATTCTCATCCCAGAAAATTGCTTGGGAGGAACTGATGGTTCATTTCCCCCCAACTTTCAGTTTTCTGGATTGTGTTTACCTTTCTGTTTGGATAATTTATGCCTTATGCCAATAAAGTTAGATTACAGTTTAGAGGAAAAAAGGATTTGCTCAGCATATGGATGGAGTCAATGGACTTTAGATAAGGCTTTGTCTTCTCTTCCTTCTATAGACAGTACTGTAGTTGCATGGGTATGGAGTGGGTGGCAGAGGTAAGGAAAGCAGAGGCAAAATAAAGTGAACATGATTTTGTACATTTTCCTCCCTAGATTTTTATTTTCAGTGGTATGGGAACACCACTCACTGATGCAACGGATAGTTCTTCCATAACTTTGAAGCCTAGAGAATTACCAAGTCAACATGCTGAGAGACTGTTACTCATCATAGGATAATAACCTACAGAAACGTATTCCTTTTTTCTCCCTAAATCCTGTACCTACTCCAAATACCTTTTGGGTTTTCATCTTAAGTGTTTTTGTTTGTTTGCTTTGCTTAGAGCCAGAAGGGATCTTCTGGCCCCTTTACAAAAAATTTACAAAATGTACAAAATAATTATTTTTTAAAAGCTCTAAATAAAAAAATTTTACAATAAATTAAATTTTACACATAGGAAACTGAGGCACAAAAAGAATTGCTCATGGTCATAGTCACAGAGCTATTATGTGCCAGAGATACAACTGAAGCCATGCCTTCCTGACTCTAAGGCTGGTACCTCTATCATGCCAACTCTCATGTGTAAATTATCATTTAATAATAATAAAAATAATAATAACACATTTATATAGCATTTAAATGTTGCCAATGTGTTTTACATATATTCTTTCATTTGATTTCATACACATTTTCTCATCTGCCCATTAGGGCTTCTTAGAAAACTAGTTCTGAGAACTAGATGCTTTAACTTCCAAGTAATAATCCTCAGAACACACACAAAAAATTCCAATTCAGTCGTTGAATTTGCAGTGTGGGCACCTAGGTTCTGTAGGTCTTTTTATAGAAATACAGAGGTAGGTGAATGGAGACATGCGCTCCAACAGTCTCGTTAGCAACATGAGCTCCAGAACAATGTGCTCTTCCAACCTGGTGTATCTTGCGAAAAACTGGAACTTTAGGCAGTTATCTGGACAATTCAGATAAACATCACTATTTCCCTGAAGGTGGGTTTTTGCCTGCCTTAGCTGGGGAATTTAGGCCCTACACAGCAATTGCCCACTTAAGAGGACATGTGCAGAGAATGTTCTCAAAAGTACCAAGTCTTAGATAGTGGGTCGCCTCAATTAGAGACTAAAGACTGAGGAAGCAAGAATATAACTTTCAGGAACTTGTGATATCAAGAGAGATTCAACAGTATGAAAATGTATAATTTTTGATTATATTAAGTTGGGAAAAATGTGTAATTTTGTCCTATTCTCCATGTAAAGCCTGTGGTTTTTACAAAATATTTTATTTCATGAACTAATAGTTATGAGTAGAATATAGGTAGAGTGAATACAAAGGCATGAGACCTATTTTGTCCATTTCATTGGATCTCAATACGTTAGAGTTGCAACTTCTCTATCTGTTTGGCAAAAAACATACCTACACCACCAAGTCATCACTGAGTTAGCTTCCCTGATATCAGCATGGTTTGTTTCAAAAATTTAATTTCTGGACACTTTTTGAGGCGCCACCTAGAACTGACTCAGCGCTCCTGGACCTTCACTTGGGGCCCAAGACTCTGCAGCTGCCATAGTTCTACATTTGCCTAAAGCAATGTGCCAGCTGTCTCTGCCCGTATTACCCTACAGTAATGTGAACAACTGGAAGCAATAATGTGTCTCCCCATTTGCCTAACAATACCAACATGAACAATAATTCAGAAGACTGAAGATTTGTGCTGTAATTTAATAAACCCCATGCCCATTTCTACAATTGAGTATCACATCTGTGCAATGGATCCTCGAAGTGTAATATTCTTTTATAAGGGACCATTAACCAATCTTAAGTTTATAGGTTTCCTTAAATCTTTTTCATCAGCTGTTAAACTACAGTAAAGAGAAAATTGCCTCTTATGAGACAAGGGATAGTAAAATACAAAGACTGTGATTAAACGTCAATCAATTAAGGATTATAATATAATAAAATGCTGACTGATGATTAAAATGAGTACTTTCTGGGAGAATTTTATAAGCAATATTAAGAATTGTTTTAAAAAGTTAGTAGAATAAACTTCAATTACATCATTATATATTTGGGACTATCTACTAAATTACTTTCTTAGAGAAAAAAAAGGGAAGAATTATGATTCAGGTGCAAAGATCCCCCAAATCAGCACTGTGCCTCTTTACTAGAAAAAATACCTTTGCTCTATCTCTTGTTTTACTACAGTCTAACTTCTGGGATTTTAAATCCATTTCTGAATGGAATAAATAACAGAAATTTTGTTTCAGCTGGTGTTCAGCAATCTCGTACAGCTGGGCAACAGTTTATGAAAATGGATCATGTAGTAAAACGAGAGAACAAACAAATACCATCTCAATTTAGGTAACAAAACACTGACTAGAACTTAGGGCTCAAGAAGGGAGCCTTGGGACCTTTTGTAAATCTCTCTCTGTAAGCCTTCCTGGAAGGGTAACACCACCTGGGGCTACACTATAGTGCAAAGTACTCTGGATTTGGAGTTTAGGGATCTAGGTTCCAATCCTGGTTTACTACCTGTACTCCTTTTCTGGGCTTCATTTTCCTCATTTCCAAAAGGAGGGATTAAACAAGATGACCTCTAAGGTCCCTTCCGTAACTGTATAATCTCCCTTAAAAGAGACAAAGATATTCCTTGGCCAGAAGAGAATCACTATACTCAAAACAGGGTAGAATTACTCACAAGGGATCTAATTTATTCATTTCTCCTTGCCTGTTGGTCAAAGGGTCTGATTCACTAGATTCCTTGCCTTTAGCTGGAAAGGGATGAAGTGTGTAAACTAGTTACATGCTATTAAGCAATCTATGCAATTCAGGAGAGACTGAGTAACATCCTTTTGCTATCTTCTCTGTTCTATTCCATTGCTCAAAGAGAACCATTGGCAAGAGGCCACCTTCATTTGTGGATGGGCTTTCCCCTTGTAATTCCCATCCGTACTACAGGCCACTTGCCTCCTATCTTATTTACTCATTTCCCCAACCTTTGAATGGCACTCCCCCTCCTCCCCAGGCAGCTTTCCTGATGAGCTCTATTAAACAAGGTCCTTCCAGGCTCCAAAGAATTTAGGAATGCTCTCTACCAGCTTTGGTGGCATCTCTGAGCTGCACTACAGCAGCTGGCTTATATGAGCCTTGAAGGAGTAGCACACGTGGCAGCACATTGGAAACACCGGAGCAGCTGGCAATGAGAACAGAGCACTAAATATGGCGGTAACTCATGGCCTTGCTAGAAATCTTACTGGAGATGCTTTGTGCAGCAAAGACAGTGGCAAGACCATTCAAAATAAATAACAAGGAGAGGGGAATGTGACAAAACAGAACAAAAACCAGGGGGAGGAGGGGTATAAAGACAGTTTTTCTTCTTCTTTATGTCTTAATAAATTTATAACAAGCTAGCCAACTAGAAATGCACCATCTTCAAAAAGAATAGTGGGAAAAATCCCTTCACTTCATTTGTTGAAAATGAATATTAGTGAACAAAATAATAACTTCCAGATGATTTCCTGTTGTAAAAAATGGAGATTTGAACCCCAGACTTCAATTCCCAAAAGTCCTTGGTAGTTCCCAGAATTCCATAAAATATCACTGGAGATACCCATCTGGGTCGAGAACAAAATGAGTATTTAAACTGACTGTACCACCTACTTGAGCTCTCTGCTTCCGCTTCTAAGCACACATGTCTCTCTACCAGGCAGGCAAGATGTAGGTTGCAGGTGCTTTTCTTCTTTTGTATTTTCTTTAATTCTTAATTCTAATAATCTTTAATAAACCTCTAAAATATAATACTTTTCCTTTAATTCTTAATTCTAATAATCTTTAATAAATCTCTAAAAGTATAATACTTTTTAGTAGAGAAACTAATTTGTTTGTTACAGTTTGGCTGACCACTCAGTTGAGACGAAATATCCTCAGTCTTCTTAACTTTCCTAAATCTTTTCTCTACTGTTACTAAGTTCAGCTTTTAATTACTGCCTAGATTTTTTAAAGCCATGTTTCTCCAAGGCTTTTTAGCAAGCCCCTTGACTCATCTCGCTCCTGCCTACCTGCTTCCCAGCTGCCTGCTTCCCGGTTCCCAGCTCTGACCCCAGCTCCTGGCTCTGGCTCTTGCTCCTGGCTATTGCCACTCAACTGGCCCAGCTGATCCCAACCTGCCAGCAAATCTGGCCTCCCACGCAGATGGCTCAGCACCCCAGGCCCAGCCCCAGGATCCAGGCTGCTGGTAGTAGACCCAATTTCTTCAGGATCAAAAAAAACCAGACGGTAAAAAAATGGGGGTGATTTTTCCTTAGGCATGTGGCAGGGGGTGGGGGGGTATCTTTTGAGTGTACTGATACTTTCATTTATCTCACCTGGGAGTCAGGAGAGAATTTCAACTCTCTGCAATTCTTTGGCTAAATTTGAGATTCCTAAAATCCACCCTTAATATGGGGGGGGGGGGGGCAGCTCAGTGGCTTGGTGGATTGAGAGCCAGGCCTAGAGATGGGAGGTCCTTGGTTGAAATTTGGCCTCAGACACTTCCTGGTGGTGTGGCCCTGGGCAGATCATTTAACCCCCATTGCCTACCCCTTACCAATCTTCTGCCTTCTGACAATAGACATCTAAACGGATCATTAAAAACAAAAACAAAAACCAAGGAACTTTAAAGAGACTGGAGGTTATATTTTTAAGACATTTCAGACTCCAGTGCTTTATAAAAATCTCTGTATTCTATTGCATTTTACTGATTGTTTTGTTTAAGATTTAACTTTGAGATTTTAAGTTCATATATTACAGCATTCAATAGTATTTTGTTATACTGAATCATTTTAATGTACTGGGTTTTAACTACTGTTATATTCTTTTGCTTTTCCCCTATAACTATACTGAACACACATTATTGAGTAAGCCCATATAAAAGCCACTTTTCTATTTTTGACTTTGTAAATTGTCACATAGAGGATAGATGGATTCCATCAGAAAAAAATGGCTACAATTGTATAACAACCTTTGGAAAATTTAATGAGCTAACTCTCTCAAATTGATTTTAAGGATTCTTTAGACATTATTTTTAGAATTTTTCTTAACAATCTCTGGTCATTTTGCCTGTCCCTAACACGAGGTAAGGCCCATTTTAGTAGCTGAAGTAAAATACAATTATAACCCCCAACTCCCGCATTTATAAAAATGTGAATGGAAGCTGGGAAGTTAATCCCAGGGCAAATAGTACCCCTGGATGGATCCCCCAAAAGGGAGCATCTCTCATTTATAACTCTTCAGCTCACTTTACCATTTCACCAGAATGATATCTAGAATTCTCGATGATGGTCAAAAACCCAAAATAAGTTTTACTCTGTTTAAAAATAAGTTTACCAAGGTTGAAAGATTTGCTACATTTGAAAAAATTGTGACAAATATCCATCAGTTCATAGGTTTTCAAAAATGACATACAGCAACTCATGTAAAAAATGATAGTGTGTTTTTTGTTATGGTAATTAACTGGGCTATTGAGAATTTTGGCAATATTGATACCTACATATTTATACTACTGTTCTTTATTAAAAAAAACCTGTTACCTTGTAAAATTAATTTGCTTGTACTCACAGTGGATCATGGCTAGATATGAAGAGGAAATGGATCTCATTTTTGGTGAGAAAGCCTTGTATTCTATATTTCCTTGCCTAACACAGTGTCAATGATTATAAGCTACACTTTTATTTTTAAAACTCTTTTATTATTATATTTTTCTTGCATGTGCAATATACTATTTCAGTTTTTTATTTTTTTCTCTCCTTTTTATATTTGAAGCACATGTCACCAAGGCTAAGATTTTCTTTAACTTTTTTGATTTTGCAGTAATATAAGTTTAACATACATTTGCTAATGCATGCCCCAAAAGCTCGAGACTATAAAAATGATTCCACTAATTGTTTAAACAAAAGTTATGGGACTCTGCTTAATGATTCTGTCTGATTCCAGGACAAGATATACAAAAGAGCCATTGCACAGGGCCAAAGATAAACCAATCCAGGATGGATTGATATACTTCTAAGCCAGTACAAAGGACTTGAACCTAGTGTGAAGACTCAAGGTTGAGATGCTTAACATACGTTAAGATGTAGGCCTTCCTTGTATCCACACTCTTTGTGAAAATACTTAGAGATGAGTATCCCAAACTTGGCTCCTAACATGGCTCCTATAATCAAGTTCCTTTTTCTGTCTTTGAAAGTGTGGCAAACTTTCTGTAGTCCTGGCTACTAATTGGGTAAATGCTTACTTGCTTATATCATTTTAATTGGGCCCTGATTCAAGGACCTGTTATAGATTTATTTTTCCTTTACTTAGAATTTTTACACATAAGACTTTGATAGTCTATATTTCATCCAGAAATTATTTTTATTGGTATTTTTTCTGATGTCTTTTTAATTTCTCTTGCCAATTGATTCATATACCTCATAACTCAGCCATGTATCCCTAAATGATCCCTGGTTTTTTTAAATTTTCAATTACCCTCTTCACGGGGGAATGTAAAAATATTTTAAATTGCAAAGTTTAAATTCCTTTTGAGAAGAATTTTAGGTTAAGAAACATGCTATCTCTCCAAGTCCAGAAGCTGAACTGTTTGGAGAAAACACCATGATGATGTCTCTAGACCACAAGCTGAACGAGAAGATCAAGAATGAACTTTGGGTGTGGTTGATTGAACATTTATTTGTATGTATACTTTCATGACAAAGGGGACTTCCCCTTTAACTGGTTTTTTGTCAATGCATCTAGCAATTATTGGTTTTGTTCTTTTTTTCCTCTTATCCTCAAATTATTGTAATCTTTAAGTTGATTATGTTTTCATGATCCTTTTGGGGAAAATTTTCCCAATAGGATCAAATGGAGAAATGTAAAAATGGAGATTTGAACCCCAGACTTCAATTCCCAAAAGTCCTTGGTAGTTCCCAGAATTCCCTAAAATCTCATTGGAGATACCCATTTGGGCTGAGAAAAAAATGAGTATTTAAACTGACTGTACCACCTACGTGGCCTCTCTGCTTCCTCTTCTAAGCACATGTGTCTCTCTACCAGGCAGGCAAGATGTAGGTTGCACACACTTTTCTTATTTTGTATTTTCTTTCATTCTCAATTTGAATAATCTTTAATAAACCTCTAAAAATATACTTTTTAGTAGAGAAACTAACTTGTTTGTTACACTGTTAACATCTCCCATTATTGGGGGCAGCTAGGTAGCTCAGTGGATTGAGAGTCAGGTGTAGAGATGGAAGGTCCTGGGTTCAAATCTGGCCTCATACACTTTCCAGCTGTATGACCCTGGGTAAATCACTTGACCCCCATTGCAAAGTATTGATTCCAAGATGGAATGTAAGGGTTTAAAAATATCTCCCATTATTGCTTTTCCAGGCCCCCCTAGACTTTTTGTGGAACATCAAAACGCAGGGCTCAATTAGAGACATGCAAAAGCCCAAGGTAACAAGTAATTATTAAATTCAGGACAGATGACAAGTCCTTTTGTCAATGCAAGAAAAGTAGAAAATGGAATTTTTATATTTGAAGGCCTTATAATCTAGTTGGGGAGATAAGTAGATATGTAGATAGATTTCCTGTATTTATTTCTTGAGTAATAGATTCTTAAAGTACTATATTATTTTATAAGGGACTACTACAATCATCAGTTTGCTTTAAAAAAAGGAAATTTTAATTGAGTATTCAGTGGTGTGGTTATAAACCTAAGAAAGTATAGGCTTATCTCTTTATGATTGGCTTGTACTTCACAGAACTTCCATTTTTTTAAAGCACTCAGGCCAAGGAGTCCTCTCTCCAGACTACTTCTGGCTCACCTCCACATGACTTTTTCTATGTTTCCCTGCAAGACACTTTCATTTCCAGCCCTCCTTGCTCCCATCTTTCCATTCCTTTCCTTTGGATATAAGCTCCTTTAGGGCAGCAATTATTTTTCTACTTTTATTTGTATTCAGGGTACTTAGCACAGTCCCTGAAACACAGTAAGTACTCAAATGTTTATTGATAGAAGAGGAGATGAAAGTGGGGGGAAATAATGGATATGAAAGATTATAAAACAATAACAATAGCAATTATCCAACATTTTAAGGTTCATAGGATCACAGATTTTATGCTTTAGGGACCTAAACTGAATCCAACCCACTAATTTTATTCTTGAGGAAACTGAAACATACAGAGGTTAAGCAACTTGTCCTGGGTCACACAGTGAGTAAACTTATGAGATTGCATTCAAAGTCAGGTCTTTTTGATTCCAGATTTAATGCTTTATAGTGCTTATATACACTTAAGAAGGATGGGTAAGTTGCAGTGATTGATGTAAATGATTGAATAAGAAAAAGAAAGAATCAAGGAGGAGATGAGATTTCAATCCAATGCTTGACCATCTGTCGGCTTGCCAAATTAGTAGCAAATAGTTTTCTCTAAAGGTCCATGAAGTAACTTCTTGGATCAGTGGCCACTTCAGATTAGCATGGAATTGCTTATATATGGCTTTTTAGCAAGGAAGACAGTGTGATATAATGGAAAGAATACTGGATTTAGATGTTCTCAGCCTGCCTTGGACATGAACTCTAATGATGGACAAACTAATTTACCTCTCTGAACTGTCCAAATGCTGAAAAGAAGAGTCTAAACAACTTGAGGAAGTTAAAGAACTGTTGCAAATATGTAGGACTTTGGTTGAATCTCCTGTTGGAAAGTCTCTACATATATATGTCCATATTTAGATCTATGCCTCTGTATCATCTATGTCTATATAATACATATGAATATATATGTATATATTTTTGTAGTTATATACACATGAATCACTTTATTGGGAATATTAATGACATTTTCTAGGAATGGATTCTTACTGATCCATTAATCCATTTGTATATACCTCATGGAGGATGAGTGTACCTGAAATGCATGATGGCAACTTTTTACATGGATCCTTTTACTCACATCTCTGAGACAATGGCTATAATCTGGGTTTCCCAGAGGAAATGGGCAAAATGAACCAAGGATTTATGCCTACATACTAGGGAAGGTCGAGTATTTGGTTCAGGTTATTTTGAATCAGGGACATCCTTTTGTCCTAGATCCATAAAGAAAATCAGGCCAACAAACCTGAATTGTGAGATGAGATTGTACAGAGCCTCTCTCATCTATCCACTCCACCAATCCACTCTTCCCATACCTTGGGATTTGTTAATTGGATCCTTAGAAAGATGGGGGTAGAACCAAATTTCAGTTGCATGCATTCTCTCTCATCCACATAGATATGCTTTTCATCCACTCAATCTACCTGGTGGCAATGGTGGAATCTTTCAATGATGTGGCCCCAGCAGAGGATGAAGCCACATGACCCAGCCTCCAGGACAAAAGACAGTGGATTTCCTTGACAATGCCAAGTTTCTGGGGAGTTCTTGAACCTTATGGAGAGAAACGGGAGTTCCTCAATAGCACCAACTTCTTATGAATAAGATCACCCATGTAGCCCCTCTGAGTTAGAACAACAATAAGGGACTGAGTTATAATATGTAAGAGCAAAACTATGGATTATGCCCTCTGCTCTTACTGTGCTATATTCAGACAGTGCAGATCTAGTAAGTTGCTTCTTGTTCAAGTTCATCTCTTTAATTCAAGTTGTCTAAAGCCACAGGGTAGTCTTGGAGGTTTTATATAAATCCTGGGATGAAGGTGAGATTCACTAGAATGTTGGAATTTGAGTAAATTTGCATCAAATATTTTAGTCTTCTGTATTTCTTTTTTTTTTCATTTTCTATGAAGTGAAACATAGACTGCCCTGTACCTGAACTTCATTATGTTGACTTTTACATGACAAATGTAGATCCTATTACCCACAGCTCTAAGAATCTAGACAATGGCTATAATCTGAGGAAACTCTGGGTGCTGGCAAAATGAACCAAGGAGTTATGCCTTGGGGACAACCCCAAGATGAACTATGTCTGTATAACCGCAGAAAATTCAACATGGGTTGCAAGTAAAGTAGAGATAACACCTCTATTACGTACTGAATAATGTTATTATGAGGAAAGCACCTTGTAAACTATAAAGTACAATTCATACCAGATGACTTTATCCCAAGGGACTTAGTCCTGATGTAGGGGTGCACTAGAAGTTGCACTTTGGTCTAAATCAAGCTAAGGGGGATACTGATCTCTGAGTGATCCTAGAAGTTTTAGTTTGCTTCCCAAACTGCTTGGGACTCATGGGACAACTCAGAGTTTAGATGCAATCTGAAGTTGTCCTCAGGCATCTAGTCTACTTTGGGACTAGCTCAGGGCTTTTGAGAACATTCTAAAATGGACATGCTTTATTGCCTAAACTCCTTGAAACTTGGCATCAACTGGACCAAGATGAAATGCTTGTGTTCCTCTTCTTTTGGAAGGTATCAAGAGAAAACTCTGGTACCCTTAACTTATTTTAATCCTTTCACTTCTTTTACTCTCATTTTCATATTTCATATTTACAAAAAAAGGGCACCTTAATTCAATTATAATCAGTGGGCTATTTCAGCTCAGTAAATTGGGTGGTATAGAGAGGTCTGGTTAGAATTTCTGGCCTGAATGCCAGTAATGCTAAGAAGTTATAAGCTCCCAAAAGTCAATAAAGGTAGGGTACAATCTTTCTGGTATTATGTTATTGGATGGGGATCCCACAAAAATATTTGTTTATCAACAGACACATATCAGACTAACAGTAATTAAATTATTCATAATTAAAATAATATAATTGCATAATAATTATAATGGTATAATTAATAATTAACAATAAATTAAATGTTAATGGAAACTGAATAATTTTTAGCATCCTCTACTCACATTCTGCCTTTTTGCTACAATCATTATAGATAAAAGTGAGGGTCACAGAGGTCTAAGAACCATTCTACATTTTAAACTATTTTATGATGGGTGTGGAGTGAATTGGAGGAAAAAATCTTTATGTGAATTGAAAAAAAATCCTTCCTGGCCAACCACAATGAAAATATCAAAGGGACAGTTGTGTATTGAAAAGGATTTTCTGCAATTGACCACATTGTTGAAGTCTTACAGTCAACTGGGAACTATAGAAACTTGAGGTCCTCTCTCTGTTAGTGGATTTTAAGAAAACAGTTTGGCAGAGGATAATGGAGACTTCAAAGTTTTCTTCAAATTCTTTTTATATGTAAATCCAAATTATGTGCTCTTCTACAACAGATATAACTAAAGGGGAAACTTTGTTGGTGATCTGATACTCAAAAGGTCAACCAGAGTAATGCGTGTTTTTCATGGTCAGGCATATGGATCAATCAAAAGAATTTTATCTTCATAAGGATATTCTCCAAAGGCTCCTGTTCACAGATTACTTTTTGTTCCCTTGAGCTCTGGAATAGCCTGCTCAGGGAAATCTTCAGCATTGTGAAAGATGGCCAACGAAGCATCTATACTGGAAAAATAGTGTGGATGAAAACAATGCGCACTTCTCACATTAATGTTAGTGGAATTAGAGGAATCTCAGATTCAGTGGAATTACCAGCCCACTAAATTTGTCCAATGATATCATTTTGAGTTGTTCATATTGCCTAACAAGTAGACACCATATTTAGAGCTGAGGAATTCCTCTTCCCAAATAATCCTTGTTAAATGCACGTGTTACCGCAAAAGACTAATATGTAAGTATGTTTTCTGCATGGTCATCGCACTGTTTAGCCGAGAGTGGATTTACTGGCGATCAATTCCCATGTTCTTTTACATTGCTTCACTTACCTCGCTTTACGTTAATGTAATTATATTTGGTCATCAGTAACTATATGCAGGAAGTTTTTATATATGGGTTTTGAGGCTGTCTGTCCCAGTGTAAGTTTATTTCTCACAAACTAAAGAAGGTTAACTCATCTGTATTCCCTCTAGTCAGCCTGACCAAACTTCTAGTGCTAGCAGCCAACACCCTTGGGATCTGCTTTTCCCTTGCAGTGAAAGATTGGCGAAGTGTCCGGATTAAAGTGAAACAGAGTTTACAATTGCCCTCATTCACAAAAAGCCCTTGGAAAGCAGATTAAAGGCCAAATCATTCCCTTTCCTCTTGTTCTTGTGGTCATTTTCGCTGATGTAAGCTCTGCTCTATCCAGCTATCACAGTCATTTTCCTGCAAAGATTGATGACTGAATAGTCTGACTACCCTGGTGGTTATCCATCACACATGCCTATGAAGAATCAAGTTCTTGTCTCTCATCCAATTTTGGTAGCAATTAAGTTTGGGTTACTTCCAGGACCAGAATCTTCTTAGGCCACCCACAGAGAATCAGGGCATTGGAAAGATTTCCTATTTGTTCTAGAATGTTGCTGTCTGCTCACCTACTGGGGCTCAAAGCAAAAAATGAAAGTGAGTTGAAAAAGTTTAAAAAGTGAGAAAGGAAAATTTGAATGATAATTTTAGTGTCTAAGGCAGAAGTTTCTTTTAAGGATTTATTTGTAAGTTTGGGGGCAAAGAATTCACTCTATTTGCCATTGTTCAATATATCAGCAGTAATAGAAGTAGTCTCAGCTTAGCTGCTTGTTTGCTGTGTGTTCTCAAATAAGTCTAGGGCCCTCCCGTTTCCCCATCTATAAAAATGGCGATACTAATACTTGCACAAACTACTTCACAGGTTATCATCAGAAAAGTGCTTTTGTAAACTAGGAGGTACGATATACATATGTTATTTTTATGTTAATGAACCAAAGAACATACAATTTCTAGATTACTTTTCCATAAAAAAATAGCCTTTTGTGCTTTACCCCATCAATCCACATCTACTTCTATGTAAACTCTTTTTCACTATTCCTGTTACCTCCCTCAGAACATTACCTGTTTGGGAACCAATGCTGAAAACCATCTGACATCCCCACCCCTCCAATTGCTTTTATATATACCTACTTTTAAATAGACCTTTTCTCCTACATTGCCATGGGAACCAACTAGCTATCACTCAGGCTTCAGCCCCTAGACACCACCATTTCATGGTCTGAGCTCAGAGGGGCTTTAGACACAAGGAAGATTAAGGCTCCTAGATTAGAAGAGGTAGGTGAATGTCTCTTGCTTCTTAGAGCCAAGTGATGCATTAGAGGTACAGAGCAAGGTACATTCATTTTCAGATGCAGTCAAGGTGTTGATTTATTTTGCTTGACTACACTAATTTGTTACCAAAGAGCATCTCAGCTGGGGAGAGAAATTAGAGAATAGCAAAAGAGGTGCAAATAAAGGAGAAAACATCATTAAAACATTTTAAAAGGTACAATAAAAAAGAAAACATTTTAGAAGGGGACACAAATAAATAGAACCATTTCTTTTACTACTTTGTTAAATTTAATATACACTTGCAAAAAGACAAATTAAATAACAGAAATTCATGGTTTTATAGCCAATACTCCACTTTGTATATTGAAATGTTTGTGACTACTTATGATTATTGTTCATAATAAGAAAGAAAATTAAAGGGGGAAGGAATCAGAAAGGAATTAGGACTCAGATATAGTACTAGAGGTACCTAATGGATCTTTGATATGACTTGGGGGATAGAACTTGTACTCTTACAGCTCTCTTTGAGGTTAAATAAATTACTACAAAATCCCTCTTCTAATGCTTCATTGTGGTATGAAGATGACCCCTGAGTTCATGAAGGCTGTACAAATGTAATATAAGCTGTAGAAGGTCTTACCAAATAGGAAAGGATTTGAGTATTGTCTTGGTAATGGACTGAACATCTGTCATCTGAGCCCATATTAACTAATTTTAGAGAGGCCATAGAAAGTCTGACTTCAGGATGAGGGTTGTTTTTAGAATAGCAATTACTATAAGTCCAGACCAACTACTAACTTAAAAAAAGGGAAAACTCAGCTACTAATTAGGGCAATTGAGAGAATCTCTACAATGATAAAGACAAAGATTCTTGAAGTAGTGATCTATAAAAGGATGAATTAAATAGGCAATTCTAAGACACTAACCATTATTTCTTAATTTTTTTTCTCCTTTTGGGAAAATACACTGGATTCCAAACAATTAACAACAAAACAAACATTGCAACATAAACCAGCTTACTGGAAGGTGTTCTTAGAGTGGAAAACCAGGAATTGCTGACATAGGTCCATAACTTCAAATTAGAAGGACCCAAGTGAACTAGTCTAATGCCTTCATTTTACAGTTAAGGGATAGCTAACCCATTAGATGTTTGAATCAGAATACAAAGAGACTTTGACATTCTAGAGCCCTAGATTGAATCTGGTAAGATGAAATCCAATTGGGACAAATGTATTATTTTAGGTTAGAATTTTAAAAAATCAACTTTATGAGTATAGGATATGGGGAGTTATAATTAGCAGTTTGAAAAGAGATTTAGAATTTTTAGTAGGATGTGAGCTTAGTATATGAGTTGGCAGTTTGATGTGGAACTATATCAAAGCTCATTTGATTATGATCTATATTGAGAGTTACAGATTCTAGAAATGAAGAGGTAATATCTCTCTTAAACAGTGATTCTGGGGGCAGCTGGGTAGCTCAGTGGATTGAGATCCAGACCTAGAGATGGGAGATGCTAGGTTCAAATCTGGCCTCAGACACTTCCCAGCTGTGTGACCCTGGGCTAGTCACTTAACCCCCATTGCCTCGCCCTTACTGCTCTTCTGCCTTGAAACCAATACACAGTATTGATTCTAAGATGGAAAGCAATGGTTTTATTAAAAAAAAACCAACAAAAAACCAACAAAAAAAAAACAGTGATTCCAAGAACTGAGCATATGAGATAATGAGGAGGTGGAGCCAAGATGGAGGAGCAACTACAGCAGCAGCTGCATGTCACCATGAGAATCCTATTTGACCAAGATGAAGATATCACCACAAAACAAATACAGGAGTGAAACAACCCACAAAAAGGCAGAGTGAAATAACTTTCAAGAAAAGAAAAACCTAAAAGGTAGGTAAAGAACATCTGGGGCACAGGGGTAAGAGGAGATCAGAGCCAGCAAGAGGCTGTGTTAAGGAGTGAAGAGTAAGCCACAAGCAAACACCCCACCCCCCACCACCACACTTGCTATCACAGGTTCCAAACTTAAAGTTGACCTAAATTTGATCCTCAGATCCTGCCTGGGCAAATAGTGGTCCAAGCCAACACACACTGCTTGAAATGTCAAACCTGTAGGGAAGTCTGGAGTTCTAGCCCAGGGAAATATGGGCTGAAAGGAGTTGATCAGTATGGGCCCAGAATGAAGTCAGGAATCCCAACCTGGGCTTGGGATGAGGGCATAATCCACAGTTTGGGGTGAGCACACGGTTCATAGGGGGGACCCCCCTAAATCTTTTTGCCCAAAACTAAGGGCCTAGCTCCAGGACAGGACAATCAAGGGTATCCCTGATTGGATCAAAACACAGTGAGACCAATATCTTGAGCCTAAGCCTGGGGCTAGAATTTGACCAGTCCCTAACTTAATCAAATTTAGAGTGTGATCAAAAGCTTACACCCAAGCCTGAGGAAAGTCTTTAAGCTATCAGCATCTCAAGGGGAAATTGAATCAGCAGAGGGAGAGGCCCTCAGAGCTCTCAGCACCCAGACCATCTGGTAAACTATTAACAACCCAGAAAATAAGCTGAGAATAACATGAAGGAAGAATTCAAGTTTAAGAGGTACCCCAACTTCCCAGAAAACAGAGTTTACCTATAATTAGATAGGAAAAACAAGCAAACAACAAAAAAGTACCTAACTAAAGATTTTTTATGAAGATAAAGACACAGAAGGGGACAGTGAAAGCAAAGGAAACACACCCCAAATCCAAAATAAAATTATGAATTGGACACAAAGTTTGGAAGAGCTCAAAAAAAGACTTAAAAAACCAATTAAGAGAGTCAGAGGAAAAGTGGGGAAGAGAAATGAAAGTGATGTAAGAAGAAATGGGTCAATTGAAAAAGGAGAACCAAAAACTAACAGAGGAAAATCAGGTCTTAAAAATAAGAACTGACCACCTAGAAAATAATGATTTTGTAAGAAATCAAGAAACAATAAAGCAGAATCAAAGGAATTAAAAAAAGAGGAAAACATGAAATGTCTTATTAAAAAAACAACTGACCTAGAAAATAAGACAGTTCAATTATTGGACTAGCTGAAAGCCATGATGAAGAAAAAACCTTGGACATCATATTACAAGAAATTATCAAGGATAACTGCTTAGAGATCCTTGAATAAGAAAATAAAATTGAAATTGAAATAATTCACAGATCACCTCCAGAAAGAAATCCTCAAATAACAACTTCCAGGAATGTAATAGCTAAATTCAAGAGCCACCAAGCGAAGTAAAAATACTACAAACAGTCAAAAAGTAACCATTCAGATACCATGGAGCTACAATCAGGATTACACAGAACCTAGTCGTTTCTACATTAAAGAATTGAACGGCACAAAATATGATATTCAGAAAGGCAAAAGATTTGAGTTTATAACCCACAATCACCAATCAAGCAAAACTGAGTATATTCTTTCAGGGGAAAGATGGCCATTCTATAAGAAGATTTTTGAAGCATTCCTCATAAGTTAGATCTAAACAAAAAAGTTGAAGTCCAAACATGAGACACAAGAGAAGCCCAAAAATTTAAATAAGAAAGAAAAAAATTAAGAGACTCATTAAGGTAAAAATGTTTATATATCTACATGGAAAGAGGATTTCTGTGATTCTCAAAAATAACTCTTAGTAGAGAGAAGATAGAAGGAATTTACTCAGAAAGAGGGTGGAGAAGACAGCTTATTATGATGATATGATGTGTGTGTAATTGTGATTATATGGAATGATATGTATATATGATATGATATGTATGCATATGAAAGATATGTTAAAAATCAATCAACAGTTTAAAGAGAGGGTTGCACTGAGAGAAAAGAGAAGGGAGAGATTAGAAGGGAGGAAATTATATAACATAAAAGGCATGAAAAATCATTCATTACAGAGAAAGGAGGATAAGGGTGTTGATGGACAATGCTTAAACTTTACTTTCATTGTAACTGGCTCAGAGGGTAAAAAACAAATATACTCAGGGGAGTATAGAATTCTATCACCCTACAGAGAAGTAGAAGGGGAATAAGACAAGAGAAGAGTGAGGTAATTGAACAGAGAGAAAAGTGTGTGTGTGTGTCAAAAAGCAAAATACTGCTGAGGAGGAACAGAGTGAAAGGAAATAGAGCAGGATCTAAAGGTGATAATATGATGGAGACAATACACAGTAATCATAACACTGAATGTGAATGGGATGAATTCACCCATAAAACAGAAGAAGAGAGCAGAGTTGATTGAAAAACCAAATCCTACCATACGTTGTTTACAAGAAACACATTTGAGGCAAAGTGACACAGAGAGATTCAAGGTAAAAGGCTGAAGCAGAATTTATTATGTGCCATATGAAGTAAAAAAAAAAAAGCAGGAGTAGTAATCATGATACCAGACAAAGCCAAAGTAGAAATTTATCTGATTAAAAGAGATAAGAGATAAAAGAGATAAGGAAGGAAATTACATTTTGCTAAAGGGTACTACAAACAATGAAGTAATATCATTTTATTATTAAACATTTATGTTTAATGTATTAAATTTTTAATTAATTAATTAAAATATTAAACATTTATGCACCAAATAGTATAGCATCTAGATTTGTAAAGGAAAAATCAAAGGAGCTTAAGGAGGAAATAGATAGTAAGAACATACTACTAGGGGATCTCAACCTTCCCCTTACAGAAATAAATAAATCAAACCAAAAAATAAATAATAAGTAAGGAAAGTAAATGAAATGCTAGAAAAATTATAGTTAATAGATATCTGAAGAAAATTGAATAGGGATACAAAGGCTTGTACAAGCTTCTCAGCTGGACATGGTATATATACAAAGACTGACTATGTTCTTGGGAGTAAGAATATTGCAATCAAAAGCAGGAAAGCATAAATAATAAATGCAATTTTTTAAGATCATAATGTGATAAAATGATAATTAACAGGGGTTCATGGAAAGGGAAATTTAAAATTAATTGGAAACTAAATAATCTAATTCTTCAAAACTGGTGGGTCAAAGAAAAATCATAGAAACAATTACAGACTTCATTAAAGAGAGTGATGATGAGGAAACAATATATTATTGCAAAACCTATGGAATGCATCAAAAGCAGTATTCAGGGGAAAATGTATATTGATGAGTGCCAACAAAATCAAGAGGGAGGTGATTAATGAATTGGCCTTGCAAGTTAAAAAACTAGGAAAAAAATTAAAAATCCTAAAAATTAAAGGAGAAATTAATAAAATTGAAAGTAAAAGAACTATTGAACTAATAAATAAGACCAGGAGCTGGTACTTTGTAAAAACAAATGAATAACATACTGATTAATCTAATAAAAAAAGAAAGAAGAGAATCAAATTAACAGCATAAAACATGAAAAGGTTTATCTCACCTCTAAGGCAGAGGAAATTAAGGTAATTATAAAGAACTATTTTGCCCAATTATATGGCAATAAATATGATAATCTAATTTCCTAGATTAACAGAAGAGGAAACAGGATATTTAAATAATCTCATATCAGAAAAAGAAGTCAAACAAGTCATCAAAGAACTCCCTAAGAAAAATTAACAGGTCTAGATGGAGTCACAAGTGAATTCTATCAAACATTTAAAGATCAATTAATCCCAATACTCTACACACTATTGGATAAAATAGGCAAAGAAGGAGTCTTACCAAATTATTTTTATGATACCATATGGTACTGATTCCCAAGCTAAGAAGACCAAAAATAGAAAAGAAAAACTATAGGCCCAATCTCCTTAATGAACATAGATGCAAAATATTAAATTAAATACTAGCTAAAAGGCTACAACAAATTATCACAAGGATCACTCACTATGACCAGGTGGAATGTATACCAGGAATGCAAGGATGTTTTAATATTGGAAAAACCACCCATATAATTGACCAGATCAAGAACCAAACTAATAGAAATCACATGATTATTTCAATAGATGCAGAACAACCTCTATCAAACATTTAAAGAACAATGAATCCTAATGCTATACAAATTATTTGACAAAATAAGCAAAGGAGTCTTACCAAATTCTTTTTGTGACACAAAGATGGTACTGATTCCAAAGCCAGGCAGGAAAAAAAAGAGAAAGAAAACTTCAGACTAAACTCAATAAACATAGATACAAAAATTTTAAATAGAATACTAGGGAAAAGATTCCAGCAAATTATTACTAAGATTATTCACTATAAACAGATGGGATTTATACCAGGAATGCAAGGATGGTTTAACATTAGAAAACCATCCACATAATTGACCATATTAATAATGAAATCAACAGAAATCACATGATTATCTTAACATGCAGAAAAATCCTTTGACAAAATACAACACCAATTCCTATTGAAAACCCTAGAAAGTAAAGGAATAGAAGGGCCATTTCTCAAAATAATAAAAAAAATATATTTAAAACCATCACCAAGTATCATCTGTAATGGGGACAAGTTAGAGGCCTTCAATATAAGATCAGGAGTGAAGTAAGGATGCCCATAATCACCTCTATTATTTAATAATGTACTAGAAACACTAGTGATAGTAATTAGAGAAGAAAAAGAAATTGAAAGGATTAAAGTAGGCAATGAGGAAACTAAACTATCATTCTTTGCAGAAGATATGATGGTATACTTAAAGAATCCTAGAAAAACAACTAAAAGGGGAGTGGAAATAATTAAAAACTTTAGCAAAGTTGCAGGGTACAAGATAAATCCACAGAAATCTTCAGCATTTCTGCATATTTCCAACAAAACTCAGGATCAGGAGTTATAAAGAGAAAGTCCATTTAAAATCACTGTAGATGGGGGCAGCTGGGTGGCTCAGTGGATTGAGAGCCATACCTAGAGATGGGAGGTCCTAGGTTCAAATCTGACCTCAGACACTTCCCAGCTGTGTGGCCCTGGGCAAGTCACTTGACCCCCATTGCCTCGCCCTTACCACTCTTCTGCCTTGAAACCAATACACAGTATTGACTCCAAGATAGAAGGTCAGGGTTTAAAAAAAAAATTAAAAATCACTGTAGGCAATATAAACTATTTAGGAATTTATTTGCCAAGAAAAACAAAGGAATTATATGAACACAACTACAAAACACTTTTCACACAATTAAAAATTAATTTAAATAATTAGAAAAACATTAGCTGGTCATGGGTAGGATGAGCTAATGTAATAAAAATGCCAATCCTACCCAAATTAATCTAGATATTCAGTACCATACTTATCAAACTACCAAAAATCTTTTTTATAGAATTATAAAAAAATTATAACAATGTTCATCTGGAAGAACAAAAGATCAAGAATACTAAGGGAAATAATGAAAAATGAATGAGAAGGATGGGGGCCTAGTAGTATCAGATCTTAAACTGTACTATAAAGCAGTGGTCATCAAAACAGTATGGTACTTGCTAAGAGACAGAAGGGTGGACAAATAACCTCAGCAAGCCAGTATTCAATAAACCCAAAGCTCTCAGCTTTTGGGACAAGAATTCAGTATTTGACAAAAACTGCTGGGAAAATTGGAAAACAGTATGGGAAAAAAATTAAGTTTAGGTCATCATCTTATATCCTATACCAAGAAATTCAAAATGGGTAAATGACTTAAATATAAAGAATGAAATCATAAATAAATTAGGTGAACATGGAATAGTATACCTGTCAGTTCTATGGGAAAGGAAAGAATTTAAGACCAAGCAAGAGATAGAGAACATTATGAAATGTAAAATGAATTACTTTGATTACATCAAATTAAAAAGGTTTTGTACAAACAAAACCAATGCAACCAAAATTAGAATGAAATCAACAAACTGGGAAAAATATATAACAAAACTCTCAGGCAAAGTTTTAATTTCCCAAATATATAAAGAACTAAGTCAAAGTTATAAAATATCAAGCCATTTCCCACTTGACAAATGGTCAAGGGATATGAATAGGCAGTTCTCAGATGAAGAAATCAAAATTATCAACAATCACATGAAAAAGTATTATAAATCCCTCCTGATTAAAGAAATGCAAATAAAAACAATTCTGAGGCACCACCTCACACCTAGCAGATTGACTCATGGCAGCAAAGGAAAGTAATGAATGCTGGAGGGGATGTGGCAAAATTGGGGCATTAATACATTGCTGAAGGAGTTGTGAATTGATCCAACCATTCTGGATGGCAATTTGGAATTAGGCCCAAAGGGTGATAAAAGACTGACTGTCCTTTGATCCAGCCATAGCACTGCTGGGTTTGTACCCCAAAGAGATAATAAGGAAAAAGATTTGTACAAGAATATTCATAGCTGCACTCTTTGTGGTGGCAAAAAATTGGAAAATGAGGGGATGCCCTTCAATTGGGGAATGGCTGAACAAATTGTGGTATATGTTGGTGATGGAATACTATTGTGCTAAAAGGAATAATGAATTGGAGGAATTCCATGCAAACTAGAAAGACTTCCAAGAATTAATGCACAGCTAAAGGAGCAGAACCAGGAGAACATTGTACACAGAGACTGATACATTATGGCACAATGGAATGTAATATACTTTTCTACTAGAAGCAATGCATGAGAAAGAATGCTATCCACATCTGGAGAAAGAACTGCGGGAGATGAAATGCAGAAGAAAAACATATGATCGATCACTTGGTTCAATGGGGATATGATTGGGGTATTGGTGTTAAAAGATCACTCTATCGCAAATATGATTAACATGGAAATAGGTTTTGAACAATGATACATGTATAACCCAGTGGAATTGCTTGTCTGCTCCGGGGTGGGGGTTGTGGGGTAAGAGGGGTGGGGAGAATCATGAATCATGCCATATAACCTTGGAAAAATATTCTAAATAAATTAAAAAAGATAAAAAGATAATGAGAAGTTGAGCATTGAGAGGATGAAAACCAGGACAGTGAAGGATCTTGAGTATAAATGACATAAGAAATGGGTAAGGAACTAAGGATGCTTAATCCTGTTTGTCTTTGCTCAGTATTAATACAGGTAGTCTCAGCATAGCTGATTTGCTGTGTGATCTTGCATAGGGCTAGGGCCTTTCAGTTTCCACATCTCTAAAAATGGAGATAATAATATTTGCACAATCTAGCTTATAGGCTGTTGTCAAGAAAAATGCTTTTGTTAACTACAAAGTACTATATGAATATGTTATTATTATTGCAATTAACTTAGGACCATTTAAGTTCTAAACTATTTTTACATACAAAACATTTTCAAGCTTTACCCCATCATTTCAAATCCACTTCTGTCTAAGCTCTTCTGTATTATTGCCCTTTACCTCAGGGCACATACCTGTGTGGGAACCAATGCTGAAAGCCCCATCATAATCTGACATCTCCCCTCTCCCCAATTTGCTTTACACCTTCTTTTTGATATATCCTTTATCCCATGGCTATGGGAACCAACCAGTCTTCACTCAGGCTTCAGCCCTTAGACTGCCACTTCTTGGGAGATAAAATACCTACCTAAGAATTATTTGAGGTGCTATTATGGAAAAGAGGGGTTACATCTGTTTTGTTAGACTCCAGAGAGCAGACCTACAAATGATGGGTGGATATTTCAAAGTGGAAAATTGAATCTTGAGACGAGGAAAAAAATGAAACATCCTAATGGCTAGTGCTATCCCAAAGTGTGTGGGTGTGCTTTGGGAGATAAAGGAAATTCTTTCAACAGAGACCTTCCACCTGAAACTAGTTGACACCTTGTGGGGGCATATTAAACAGTAGTGAGGATTCCTTTTTGAATAGGTATTGCACCTAGTTGTGGCTAAGATCCTTTCTGACTCTCAGTCTGATTCTGATTCTGGCTAGAATCATACCACAGCATTGCTTTATGGTTCAGTGGAATGCCATCATAACTGGAAATCCGCAGGCTGCAGTTAACCTTAGAAAATTGCATTCCAAACTGTGGACAAATCAAATGATGTACTGTTTCTTAGAATTACTGTTCTTTGGAGCCCTATGACCTTTTACTATTTCCGTTGACTGCTATGGATTGTCTAACAATATTTGCCGAGTTCAGCTCTTTCTTCGAAGGAGGCAGGATTTGAAGGAGGAGAGAAGATGGTGCTTTCCAGGTTACCAGAATTTGCTTTCTTCTCTGACACTCTACCTGATGATGACATAAGGTTCTGATGGGCACTGCTAAAAAAATTATTGCACTATAAGTGAAAATGACTTTCTTTCTTTAACCAATCCTGAGTGAAAACCTTCCATATCATAACTAAGTCTAATCATGCTTCCCTTGGGACTAGAGTTGTCTTCAACTAAAATTTTGTCTGTTATTTGTTCCTCAGTGATGTTTTCAAATGGATCAAGTCCCTTGATGTCAAATACAATGTCCTTTTTATCTTTGTATATCACTAACTGCCAAAAAGTGCACTATAAATTACATGTACTTTATTGATGATTGGTGATTGAATGAATGAATGGTGTAACTTCCTTTGAGTAACCAAACTTTTTCACTGAATGACTTATAGGTAGATTTGTATTTTAATTTTAGAAGGATGGGGTAGAGGCAATCCTCATTCATTTTTGAGTTGAACTGGTTACCTTTTTTAGGTCTCTTATATACCTTATATACCAGGACTATAAATCTAAAGTACACTGCCATTCCAAGGTTACCTGCCGCTGGGATAAGCAGATATATCAAATCAATTTGTAGAATTTCCTTTTGAGTTCAAGTAGACTTTGAGTCCTTTGTTTTAGATAGCATTTTCTAGAAAAAATGTAAAGATAAGGACATTCCAAGTTACCAAAGTTTTTAGTATATCATAATTTTTCCAGATTATAATTTCTCCAACATCTGATAACCTGGCTCTGTCATAAATAAACACGAATTCATTCAAATATGGTGCTATGCATTAAAATATAGCTTGCTGCTATGGAGGATTATAAAAGAATGTAAGAAATTTCCCTGCCCTCAGCAAGCATAAAATATAGTTGGGCAGACAGCTAATGAAAAATGAAACAAGTAGAGATTGCTTGGTAGTAATGACTAATGGACTAATAGATGTTCAGCAATGAGAGGGAACTGTGGGCTCGAATTGTCAAGAAGGCTTAATTCCTGTTGAAGTTTAAGAGCATTTACCAGGACATTGAAGCAGGCATAGCAGCTGAAGATATAGAGGAGGAAGGGAAATACACACTAGGCTGGTGTATAGAGTTCAAGAAAAAGATATACGAGCATACATGAACATGGAATATATAAGAGGGCAGTGAAAAAAGAATGGCCTGGTGGGTCTGTCTGTATTGGGGTACAGTTGGGGACAAGATTCAAAGTAGGGGTGACTGAATAATTGTGGATGTCTTTTGAAGCCATCAGATGGAAGTTTTTTGCAAAAGGGCAATAGGAAGCCATTGTAGTTTCTTGAATGAAGAAGAGAATAACAGAAGCAGTATTTAAGGAAGATTAGCCTGACAGCAGCATGCAGGATTGAGTGGAATAGAATAATTTGAGTCATGGAGGTCAGCTAAAAGCATTTCAATAATCAAAATATAAAGTGGTTGGAGTCTAGAAGTGGTTGGTAGAAGTGAAAATGGAGAATCTGATAGAAGGGCCAATCTGAGAAATCTGAGAAAGACAAAACAAGACAATGACAAGAGGATATACCAAGCCCATCTCAAATTGGGTTCATTTAAAATAATAATGCAAAGCAGTGATTTTCCTCGATTAAAGCAACACTGATAAACATATCAAGATAACCTAAATTTTGCCCATTCAAAATCCTTTTTTCCCCAAATCCAGGTACTTTGAATTAAAAATGTCAATAAGACTTTGTTTGAGGTAAAAGGAACATTAGAAATTATCTAATCTAATTCACTCATTTTTCAGATGAAGGTATCGAGGCATAGAGTGGTAAAGGGAGTTGCCTCTCATCACATAAATGGTACAGTCATGATTCGAGTCTAGGTCTTCTAGTACCCTTCCCATTGGTGTTTGGGGCTAGCAGTTTCATCCGTGAACCTCATTAAATATTTAATATCTAGGCAATAGTTTGCTCACCCATTTTCAGGGATCCCCAAAGTTTTTACACAGGGGGCCAGTTCACTGTCCCTCAGACCGTTGGAGAACCAGACTATTAAAAAAAACAAACTATGAACAAATCTGTGTAGCGCTGTCGGGGATAGTGGAGGCTGCAGCACTGGCTATGATGAACCTGTCACACCTTACAGAGGCCCATCACCACCACCACTATACCAGGGAGCAGCAGACAGTGCGGAATCCCCTCCCCCCAGATCACCATGCTGATGTCTTCCATTGTGCAGCCACATAATCCTTTATGCGGCGCCTCATTCTCATTCAGTTACTCTCAGAACAAGGCACCACGCAAAGGGTTATGTCACTGGAAGTAGTCCTGTACATGAGCGACTCTGTGCTTTGTGGTGCTGCCAAATACAGTTGCTCCTCTCACTGACCATCAATGAAAAAGACCTTCCAGAAGTGCAGTGGGGGCCAGATAAATGACCTCAGGGGCCCACATGTGGTCCGCCGGCAGTAGTTTGGGGATCCCTGCATTACATCAAGCCAATTTAATCTTTAAATTATCCAATCTCCAAAATACAGATATACTTCAGAAAAACATCTCCATTGTGCTTTATCTGTTAAGCAATTTCTGAACCAACAAAACAGAATATCTAGTCAGAGTCCCTGTTCATATTTCTAATTATGTGAATATTTCTGTCAACTTTGGAAGCAATCATCAAGATTCTTTTTCTTCAAAAGCCCCATCATATTCTCCCTCTAGAATAACTGATTTCAATTGGGGAAGTCCTATGAATTCTCCCAAGTCCACCAGGAATGTCAAATGTTTTATATTTATTAATGTGTAAATATTTAAGAGCCTTCTTATCCGGGAACAACCATTTCCTCCCTGACATTCTCCACCCAAGTCCATCCTTTCAAATTGGCAACAGAGAATTTTTAGATGTATTTCTTATTATAGCATTACCACAACAAGCCCAAACATCTTCCTCTTTTCCCTCTCCTGCCATTCAGACTCATAATGGAGCTCCTTATTAAATATACATGCAATCCCATGTTGCGTATAAATATGCCTCATCAAAGAATCAGGGAGACCCTACAACTTACCATCGATTGGCCATAAAGACAGCATAATATCTGAATGGTGTTCTCTTGCTTCTCCTTAAAGGAGACAACAAAGGAAAGAGCTATGCAACTTCACTAGCCAGGTTAAATGTCCTAACATGGTTCCTTTATTATATATTGATTAGGCTGCTTTATTTTATAGCTACTAAACTACAAAAACAGAAGTCACTGCTTCATGTAATCTGGAGTAAATTTACAGTCATAAGCATAGATCTTGACTTCATGGGATACTGTAGGCTTCACTTTCTTCTATGAACAAAATGCTCATCTGTTCAAGAAGTATCAATGTCTATTACCCCTAGAATAAAAAACAAATCCCTTATTTAATATCTTTCCTAGGCTGGTTTCAACCTCTCTTTCTAGTTGGATTTTATGTTATTAATCAACCTCCCCCCCTCCTATACACCCTACATTCCAGACAAACTGACTATAGTACTTGTTACTCTCCAGATATAAGATTTCATCTCCCACTGTCTGCATTTGCATTGGCTGTCCACACAGTCCTGGAAATCTACTTCTCATTTCTTTTTAGAATCTCTAACTCCTTATGAAGTATCTTTTGGGTACCACTTCTGACATGAGACTTTTCATGACCTCTCACCCATCTTTGTCCTGTTAGTATTTTTTAGTCCCCAAATTACTTCTTATTTACTTGGTGTATATTTTAGATTTATTCATCTGAGCACATATTACATTCTTCCCTCTGATAGATTTTATGCTCTCTGAGGTCAGCAATGGTTTTGTTTTTGTATCTTTAGTGTATCTTTTAGTATCTTAAAAGTATTTTTATCGTTAGATATTTTGTTCACAATAGATGCTTAATAATTGTTGAACTGACTTCAAAATTGGCTTCTCTTACTCTTTGAGATTGAAATTAAACAGTAGTTAACTTCTCTCAATAAAATCCAACAAATCTCAAAGGAAAAGGCAATGAATCTGATATTTACTACATCTTTTGTTGAAATAAAATAGTAGAAGCTTTTATGAAATCTCACAGCAGATTGTTGATATCTCCCATAACAATTATTGCAGAAGACAAAAACATGGGTGAAGGATCACAAATGCTTCATGGGAAAAACAGAAAAAAGCATTTAAAAAGTCACCATAAGGATAGGCATTAAAATAGAGGTTCAGAGAGGACAGCACATTGTTTTGTGTGTGTATTCTCTTCCCCAGAAAGTCCCCCCACCCTGACCCCTTAACCCCATTGGGCCACCAGATTGCATTGTTGTACAACACACATGGATGGGTGCCTTAAACTGGTCTGCACACACTAGGTGAAATGTATCTATTGACTTACAAGCTGGATGCATGTGTCAAAATGCAATCCTGTATTTTTGTAATAATAGCTAGCAGTCATGGCTGTAAATTATTTATGGAGACTATTCAGTGCAAACAGGTTAGTGTACACATCCTCTTCAGCCTGACTGCCCTGGTTTTAGATCACTCAGACATTCAACTCCTCAGAGATCTGCTCTTATCACTGCAAACCCTAAAAAGGTACCCAAACTGCAGACATTTCAGCAACTCAAAGCGGCCCCAGCCATTTGCTCAAGTTCCTCCTTGAGGTTCAGTGAGTAAACAGCTCCCTCCCACCCCCCCTGGCCCGAGCGATGTAAGTTAATATCAGACATGAAGGAAGATCGATCTTGGGAGCAGAGACGCGACAGTCCTTTCCCTGCTTTGTGCAGAAACATGGAAGAAGGACACAGCAAAGGCCACCGGTGATCTTAACACGAACTGACATTTCACTAATGCCATGTTTCTGAAGCTGGGAGAAAGGCAGCTAGCCAGTGAAGACTTGTGCTTCTCCTTAGATAAGTCTGGTGCCCTATTCTGGCGCAGAGCACCTTCTGCCCGGAACTCTTCCAGCTGGGGACCTTATCGGTACCTTTTTAGGAATCCGTTGGAAGCAGGTAGACCTCTCTGCAGTGTCACAGAGGTGGCAGGAAAGGTTAGCGTATCGTTTACATTTTAAGAATTAAATCTGTGGGAGGGTGGAATCTCTGAATATTTTAAGAAAGCTCTTTTGCTTCCCCATCCAACATCCATCTAATGAGATGTGGGCTTTAGAGGTTCTGCATCTGATAACTATCAATTTCATTTTCCTTTCATTGTCCTTCGAGATGAAAAGACAATGGAGGCTTTTAACCACTTATTATGGGAGAGCTCTTTTGTTTTGACTGATCACAGCTGTTATTTGGAGTGTTAAACAGGCCCTGGGTCAAGCTATTGTTCACCAATTTATAAACAGAATAAAAGAAACAGGGATAGATAACTTCTGGCACAAACACTAACAACATGATGAACTCTGTAGAGAGAACACATTGGAAGGTACAAGGAATCTGAGTTCTAGTTCCAGTTTTCTTAATGCTCACCAGATCAGTTTCTTCATTTCAAGAAAATGGGAGATTCCTGTCACACATCACCTTACCAGGCATAGTGAACCAGAGGTAATACAAATGGATGCTCCTCCAACATGCATTCTCAAAAGTAAGAGCTTAAATCTACTTGTGTGTCAACAACAAACACATTACATACAGAATTTCCAATAGCCTCAACTCTTATCCCACATTTTATAATTGATGCAAGTGAGGCTTACAATTTTAGTGACGCCCATGGTCATGCAACTAGGAAGCAGTCAGAACATGAACTAGGTTGTCTTAT
The DNA here is from genome assembly GCF_027887165.1 of Monodelphis domestica. Classification (NCBI taxonomy): domain Eukaryota; kingdom Metazoa; phylum Chordata; class Mammalia; order Didelphimorphia; family Didelphidae; genus Monodelphis; species Monodelphis domestica. Next base: position 134,711,885 of record NC_077234.1, on the reverse strand, counting down.
TCTGGGTCCAGCATTCTGCCATATGAACCCAGTGCTAGAATGGACCTCAGATATATCTGTTCTAGACCAAGCACTTTTATTGATGAAGAAACGGAGGCCAAAAGAAGTTAAATGAGTTGACCAATGTTAGGAAAGTAGTACACATCAGAGGAAGAATATGAACCCAGATCATCTGACTTCAGAACCAGAATGCTTTCTACTGACCTGTCTAACTATTTCCACTCTGAATAGAAGCAAAATTTCTCCTGATCATTAGAATGTCTATATTGCTGTAGTTTGACACTGAAGCTGTCTCCCCAAATGGTCCATGTTTCTTTTATATTCCAAGATGATCTCTTTCTCTTCTATGCTCTCATTTACCTTTGTATTTTTATGATGGTATTTATCCCATTTTACAACATAACACAGTTATTCAGGTGTAATTTTTACTAGTTTATAAACTTTAGTAGTTCATAATCCCTAGAGGTGAGAAACTATGTCTTATTTATAGGATAATAGCAGCATAGGATAGATTTAAATCTGGAAGGAGAATTAGAAGTCATCAAGTACAACTTTCTCATTTTACAGATTAGGAACTGGAGGTTCATAGAGATAAAGAGACTCATCCAAGGTCACATAAGTAGGACATACAGAGACAAGATTCAAATGTATTTCTCTGACTCCAGCTCCAGAACTTTTCCCATAGCATCATGAATTTTTCTGTTTTCCATATATAACAGCATAGTCTATGCTGCACAAATAGTAGAAACAAAGTAAATATTTATTGAATGATAAAGAAAAAAATCAGAGGGTTTAAAAATTTTGGTTTCCCCTCTTTCATGAAGCCTTTGCTTACTACTTCAGCCCACACTAATCTCTGCCATTTCTAAAGTCCCATAGCACATATAATCAGTACCACACAATGGAGCACTTAAATATGAGAGCTAATTTTTCTCTAATTGTTCCATGTGGGTTACTCCTCTTTCTCTACTCTTTGAGGGCAGAGAACAACTATGACTTGCACTCTTCTAAACCACCTTTTTCAATGCCAAGTATGTCATAAGTTCTAAAAAACAATTCTCTCATGATTTGAGTTGCTGATTATAGAATGCAGAAGGTATGTATTTGGGGAAGTTAGAAGAGGATAATAGGAATTGCACTCTGAGTCTAGATCATTTTGTTTCTTGAAGTAAAAGAAAAACAGTTTTAGATGACTACATACTTGAAAATCAACCTATAACCTTATCATTTAAATAGCAAATTGTTAATATTTCATCTGGATAAAACATGAAATGTTTTTGTGTTTGAGGATTACCTTTTTGGGTGCAAAAATGATGTTTATTTCCTATGGTAGGATACAACTAGCACGCAGTTCATAAAGATTTGTTTTCCATAATGCAAGAAAATCTAATATATAGATAATTTCTAGCATGTACTGTCACTTTTTTCTTCTCTTCCATGATCAAAAAAAATTACAGGCTTCTGTAATTTATCATCGATAAATATACACATTCTTTACTATGTCCCTAGAAAAGCCTCATTAGTACCAGAGCATCTTTATTCTTTCCTAAAATTTTCATTCTTATCTTTTAGGAAACATAATCACTCTGAGAATGTCAGAAAATCAGTCTTTGACATACAAGCCTCCACCCCCCCCACCTCAAATAAAATGGTTGTCATCACTCCTAGAGGGAAAGTCCCTTCACAGCATCACAAGACCGAAGAAAACCTATTAAAAAGACCCCAAGTGGATGGAATGGCATAATGTTGGCACAGTTAAGACTATGCACCTGGTGACTCTCAAGTTGGTGGCCATTAAAATGAGTTTTTAGCTGGATTACACTTGGGCTTGTGAAAATTATTTTCATGCCTGAGGAAAGGGAAGTTTTGGGGCAACGAGAATCAAACAGAGCTGATCAAAGACGAAATGTCCATCTGAAGAGGTTCTAGGTGAGTAAGCTCACAGAGATTCATGCACAGACTAAGTTTTATGGTCAATACCTCAGGCAGATATGGAAATGCAAACATGTTAGTTTTATTTGTGAACAGGGATCCCTGCATCCAATCATAATCAAAATTTAATCTTGAATGAATGGGGAGAAGTAACAGCAGGGCAACTTATCTCTTCAGTCTACAGATAGTTTATATTAACAAACAATTGGTGCTACATCCAATTATGCAAAGTTTTTCCATGTAATGTTTATATGGCAGAAGAACTCCATATGTTTCCTGTGTGCCTGGCCAATAATTCCATCCTATTAGAAGTCACAGCCCTGGAGAGTCCAGCCTGTTGTGATGAAGCCATGTTGTTTTTTCCACTCTTCTAGGAACTGAGCTCAGAAAAGTTATCTGAGCTGGTTGTTGGAAAATGAATTGGATACATTGTTGCTATGGTGATTCATCTGGAAATATTCCAACAGCTGTGCAATAATGGAAAGACCGCTGGGCATGGAGTAAGAAGATTTGGGTTCAAATTTCAATTCTATCATTATTATGAGAAACAGGTGAGATAAGTACATAAAATGCTTATCATTATAAAGTGCCATAAATATATACTTTCTTATTAGTTTTCCATAGAATGAAACATAGGTCAGGTTTGCTTTGGGATAATAACAATGTGAATAAGGATTCAGATTGGTCAAACCACACTTGGACTATCATCTTCAGGCATGAATGCCATATTTTTAATAATTTTAAAATTAAAAATCCCCTACTTTCTGTCTTGGAATCAATACTGTGTATGGGTTCCAAGGCAGAAAAGCAATAAGGATTTGGCAAAGCGGGGAGGGGTGGGGAGGGAGCAGGTTAAGTGATTTGGGCAGGGTCTTGCAGCTAAGAAGTGTCTGGGGCCAAATTTGAACTCAAGACTTCCCACTGAAACACCTTGCTCCTTTGAAGTGCCATACTTTAGGAATTAAATTGATAAGCTGTAGGGTATTCAGAGAAGGGCATCCTGGACAGTGATGGACCTAGTTTATATTCATCCTGAAAAAAACAAACCTTCATTTGATTACATTATTATCTTTCTATGTCTCTCCTTCCTTTCATATTCAAAAGTCATTTGTACTCTTTGCCTCCAGTTATCTATCACTCCTGGATTGAAATATTATTATTCAACTGAAACTTTTCTTACCAATGATCTCTTAGTTGCTAATTTCATTGTCTTTTTTCTCAGTTTTCATCTTTGCCTTCTCTGTAATATTGAGAAAATGGTGACCACACCCTTGCCCTAGACACTCTTTCCCTCTGAGTTTTCATGACAAAGCTTTCTCTTGGGTGTCTTCCTACCTGTTAAGTCACTCCTCTTCACCTTCATTGGATCATCACTCATTTCCACTCCTTAACTGCAGGTGTTTTCCAAAGGCTCTGACCTGGCCCCTCCCAGCCAAGGAAGTATTATTTCGTATAGATGACTCTCAGATCTATATATTGAGAACTGATCTTTCTTCTGAGTGTTAATCCCACATCAAAGAGAGATGAGTTGAAGTTGTGAAGTGGTAAATTTAGTTTAGACATAAAAATTACTTCCTAGCCATTGGAATTCTCCACAGGGGAATGGGCTGCCCAATGGAGTAGCCTTTCTTCTTACTTTGGCCAAGCATTCTTAAGTTACAAATAGATGGTAGAATAGATAAAGTACTGGGCTTAGAATTGGAAGACTTCAATTCAAATCCAGCCTCAAACACTAAATAGCTAGGTGATTTTGGGCAAGTAACTTAATCTCAGCTTTGGTTTGCTCAGCTATAATTTAGGGAGAGCACTAGCACATATTTCCTAGGCTTATTGTGAGGATCAAATGAGGTAATATCTATAAGGTGCTTAGCATAGCATCTAACACAGGTCCTTAAAAATTTTTGTTTCATTCTTTCTTTAATGGTTCTTGGATTCTATTCTATTCTCTTTAATAGACTGAAGTGTAAATAATTTTCTCTTCTTTCTTGAATATTTAACCTCTTCCTATTTACTGCTTCTTTTTCTATTCCCTTCAAAAATACCCAAATTCCCCCTTAAAAAGCTTCCCTTAAAAATTCCCCAAATACCTTTTAAAATCTTTTATTAGATACTATCATCTCCTAAAGTTATTGTTTCAGATAACTCCTATATTTTTTAGCCAAACTCCTAGGGAAAAACCCAACTATCTATACAATCTGATTCTACTTTCTTCCCTCTCCCTCACTTCTTAGTCCTTAGCAGTCTGGCATTCAACCTCATCATTTAATTGAAACGACTTTCTCCAAAGTGACTAGTAATTCCTTGACTGCAATATCTGCTCTGATGGTCCTCATTTTTGTCCTTCATTTTATACTTTTTGATCACATGCTTCTCTTGGATAATGCCATTCTGAGTTTTTCATGTTACTACTTTCTCCTGATTCTCATCCAAACTAGCTAATTGATTCTTTGCAGTCACCCTTTTCCTAGCTTGCCATCTATACCATACCTCTTAGTTGAGGATGTTCTATAAGAAGACCTTCCTGGCTACTTCTCTCTCTCTCTCTCTCTCTCTCTCTCTCTCTCTCTCTCTCTCTCTCTCTCTCTCTCTCTCTCTCTCTCTCTCTCTCTCTCTCTCTCTCTCTCTCTCTCTCTCTCTCTCTCTTCCTCAACCCTCCTCTTGCCCTCTCTCCTGCCTTTCTTTCCCTCTTCTCCCTCTCTTTTTTCTTTCTCTAACTTCTTCAATTGTCAAAGGCTTAATTATTCATCATCTTCATACAAATGACTCTCAAATCTATAAATTCAGGCCCATTCTCTCCCCCAGTCTCAGTTCTCCATCACTAATTGCCTATTGGTTATTTAAAACTGGATTCTCTGGAGACATTTCCAAGTCTACATATTCAAAACAGAATTCATTATCCTTTCTCCAAAACTTTCCTCCCTTCTAAAATTCCCCATAACTTTTGAAAGCATCTGTATCCTTCGAGTCTCCTAGAATTTGAATCTTAGCATATCCTTCAAATTCTCATTCTCCTTCATTCTACAAATCTGATCGATTGTTAAAATTTAGCAGTTTCTATTTCTGTAACTTTTCTCAAATATGGCTCTTTCTATCTATGCACAAAATCACCACCTTAGTTCAGAATTTCATCACTTCTTACCTAGGTTGTTGAAATGGCTACCAATTTGATGTCCTCGTCTCAAGTTTCTCCCCATTCTAGTGCTTCCTACACAATGCTACACAAGTGATTTTCCTTAAGCACAGATTTGACCATCTCACTCTTAATAAAATATTTAATAAACCCTAGTGGCTCCCTATTGCTTTGAGAACAAAATATAAACTTCTTTATTTTTTAAAGCAATCTGACCCGAGCTTCATTGTACATTATTCCCCTTTTGTCACTCTGAAATGTATCTATACTGGAATTCCCTATCTTTCTCATATGCAGTACTCCCATTTTAATGCCTTTGTACTGGAGGGAGTCCATTCTCCCTAATCTCCTCCTCAAAGAATCCCTCTCTTTTTTTTTCAAGATGTACCTGAAGTACCATGTATAGCCTTTTTATGATCCTCTTGATTACTCAGGTCTTCTCTCCCAGACTACCTTGTATTTATTTTGTTTTATAAATATGTATATTTATTGTTTCTTTCATCGGAATGTAAGCTTCTTGCAAGAAGAGATTCTTTCATTCATTTTCTTTGTGTCTTCAGGACTTAGCATAGTACCTGGCACATAGAAGGTATTTGAGAAAAGCTGGATCATTTACTGAATGACTGATTGCCTGCCTAGGGAGGAAATTGATTCCCCCTCACTGGAAGTTTTGAAGCAAAGGTTAGACAAACACAAGGACATGTTGTGGGAGAAACTATTTTTCAGTTATGTATTGGACTAAGGGGCCACTGGTGTTCCTTCTGCCCCTGAAATTGTGTCATTCCATACAAATATAATGCAAAGTATTTTAAAAAACCCTCTATTATTGCCTTTGTGCCTGCAGTTATGTTAGCATAAACTTAGCCTATAGTAAGCCACCTAATAAATACTTGTTTTTCTACTGATTGCTCCCTTGATTTTTCCCTTCTGCCATGGGAATATTCATAGTACAGGCTGCCTTCTGGCTCTTTGGGACAATATATTTGATATTACAATTAAACAGAGGGTCATACACAGGAAGAAAGTGGGATGTGCTTTTACCTGTGGTATAAAAGTCAGATTTCAACATCCAGTTTCCACAATGGATAGTGATGAGAAAAAGAGGAAAGAAAGGAGGTTGTTATAGTAGACAGAGGCCAACTATGGAGCCAGAAGAGGCAAAAGACAGTAGTAAACAAAGCATTAGACCCAGAGTCGGGAAGTCATGTGTTCAAATTTAACTTTAGATACTTACTATTTGTGTAGCCCCTGGCAAGTCATTTAACCTCTATTTGCCTCAGTTTCCTCAAGAATATAATGGGGATAATAGTACCTATCTCACAGGGATTTTGTGAGCGTCCAATGAGGTATTTGCAAAAAGCTGTTATTGCATTGTTTGACACATAGTAGGCATTATATTAATGCTTATTCATTTCTGTATCCCCTTGAAGTCAGGAGAGACCTGGATTTTCATCCTACTTCTAATATTTTTATCCCTGCTACCCTGGGCATATTATCCAACTTCTTTGGACCCTGGGCTACTCCTATTTTAAATTAGGATGACAATTATTGAGCTATTCACATCATTAGGTTGTTGGAAGAAAAAAAGATTTATAAATCTGAAAGTTCTCTGTAATTGTGAGTTTTTTTTTTTAGGCAGGCAATAAGATAGATAAGAATTGTGGGAAAGGCCAAGCAGGAGCTGGTAGCAAAGGGACTGTGGCCATTGAGGGGTTTCTGTGACAGTAGTCAGTAATTAAATTGGAGTGAATGGAGAAAGGCAGATGAAACTTCTAGGAGACAAGGAGATAATCCAAGATGTTCCTGGATTCTGTAACAGTCCCAGTCAGCAATCTTGGACAAGTTATCAAATACCTTCCAAACAGACTTAGAGTTCCTTCTTCTCTGAATATTTCACAAGTGTGTTGTGAGTATTGATACCCTGTGACATATTTGAAAGGAAAAAAAATCTCTATAAAATTATCTATGGTCTTTTAAATGGCCTTGAATGCTTTTGAAAAGTGTTCTAGGTTAGTGGTACAGTTGAAATCAGGAAATACAAATCCAAGTTTGAATATTTTGCTAGTTGTGTGACGTTGGGCAAGTAATTTCACTTCCCTTCCTTTGTTTTATCATCTATTAATTAAAGATAATTATCCCAGGATTACCATCTTCCCTGGAATATGATTGACTTTTTAAAGTGAATTCTTGTTATTAGGAGAGGAATAGGAGGTCCATGATTTCATTTTAACAGAGAACAACAAATACAGGAATTCCCTATACTAGATCAAATAATCACCTGCTATCTAACACAAAATATTGAAGCTACTTGTTACATTGGGAAATTAAGTAAATTGCCTAGGATTCCACACATAGTATTGTCAAAGATAGGACTTGAACCTTGATCTTCTGGGACTAATAGTCTACTGACTGATATTTGTGTTTGAAAGTTTTTGATCACTTGCCCAAGATTACTAAGTATTTGATAGATTTCCCAAAATTACCAAGAATATGATATCATCCTATGCCTCAGATATTATTTATAATTTATTATTGATGAGGATTATAATTTAAACTCTATTATCATGATATATTCTCAATCAGGTACTACACATAGAAACATTGGTGATATATTCTCAGTTCCTAAATAAAATTAAAGTACAGTTTACTCATTAGAACTTATAAAAACAAACAAACTACATGATAACATAGCCTTGCTACTCTATCAGGATATTTTCAATTTAATATACTTATTTACCCATGATTCTTGAAGAAAGCCCTGATTATAACAAGGCTTCAAAAGGGATCAAAGGATTAAGTGCTGGTACCTTTATGAGTTTGGTGAGAAAAAATAGGAAGTAGGTCCATTAATTCCTTAGGGAAATAGTCTCTGGGCTATAGAAGCAAAGATTTACGAACATATTTCAGCTGTAGGAGGAAGAGGAATTAAAAGCCCTATACCAGCATTGGTGAAGGTTTTCAATTTTGCATGCCCAAACTACAACTTCAAGCTGCCTGTAAGCCCTGTGTCCTCCTGCCCCCAGGACTTGAGAGAGCAGAGGAAGTACTCACTTTGGGTAGCTAGACAGAGGGTTGAGGCATGTAAAAATTGTTCTTGGGCACTAGGAAGAAGAGGAACGGAGCAGTTCCTTGAGAGTCGACTTGGCATCTGTGCCAATACTTTGTGAACACTGCCCTATACTGTCCTACCTAATAGTAGCTTGCTTCTTTCTTTTTTCCCCTTTGGTCTAAACATTTGGTTTAATCTAAATGTGAACACTTTCTTCTCCAATGCAAATCAGCAACTTGCCTATAACCCACAGTCTAAAGTTGTCTTAATTACTGAGAGATTAAGTGTTTTGTCCATTGATGCAGTGTATGTTTCAGGTAGGACTTAAGACTCCAAGGCATTCATTCCTTCTCTCTGTTTCTCTGTTTCTCTGTCTCTGTCTCTCTCTCTCTCTGTCTCTCTCTCTCTGTCTGTCTCTCTTCCTCTCTTCCTCTCTCTCTCTGTCTCTGTCTGTCTGTCTGTCTCCCCCTCCCTCCCTTTCTTTCTGTCCCTCCCTCTCCTTCCCTCCCCTCCCCCCTCTTTTTCTCACCTTCCCTCACTCTCTCTTTCTATACTGCTCTTCTTCCTAACTATAATTGTTGTATGGAACTTCATGTTTTTCTTTAAAGGCAATAACACAATGTGTTAGATAGAATTCAAGATAGACCCAGTGTAAAGAGTTCTACATTTTAAATGCCACCCTTGAACATTTAGTAGCTATGTGACCTTAGGCAAATCATGTAATCCCTCAAGCCTTTGTCTTTTCATCTGTAAAATGGAGATGATACTCCCTGTAGTATCAGATTCATTGGGGAGTTGAGGATTAATTTGAGATTTATACATATTAGCATGTAAAGTGCTTTTCAAACATTAGGAATAGGAACTGGATCTATGATATTATTAGTATAAGGAACTCTATCAATGTAGGTCATATTTTCTCTACAATTTATAATCTTAAAGAATTGCCTGGGGTTATGAAAAGTTCAGTGACTTGCCCAGGGTTATACAGCCAATATGTGTCAGAGGCAGAGACTGGACCAAGGTCTTCTTTACTTTAAAGCCAGATCTCCATCCATTATGCAGCACCACCTCAAAGAGGGCATAACATACAGCATAAACCCAGCTATTATAATACTTTTGTAAGCATACAAAATAGGCTTACTTCATTCTGATATGCTCACATCACCTTACCTCCATTTCCAATAGAATGCTAAGGACTAGTAATAATTTTTGAGAGACACTCAAAAGATACTTTGTTCAACATGCAAAGACCAAGTGTAGACATCTAATTCAGTTCTAAATAAATGTTTATACAATGTAAAACCAGCCCAAAGGGAAGATATTTATAAACTTGTGGAGAATATGAACAGAATCAGGAGAACAATTTATGGAATAACAAAACTGTAAAGACAAATAACTATGAGAAATTCAATGGGGGAAGTTCTTAGGACATTGGATAGAGCACCAGGTCTAGAGTTGGAAGGAACTAGGTTCAAATCTGACCTAAGACACTTCCTCACTGCATGACCCTGGGCAAGTCACTTAACCATGATTGCCTAGTCCTTGGCATTCTTCTATTTTTGAATTAACACTAAAATTGAAGTTATGAATTATTTAAAAAAAAGAAAATACAATGCAATGGCTAATCATAATTTGAAAAGACCAAAGGTGCTACCTACTACCTGCTATCTGACAGAGAAAATGCACAATTAGTAATATATTTTTGGACATGGTAAATGTGGACTGTTCTGCTTGACTCTGCATATCGTTAAAAGCATTTTATTTTGTTTTTCTCAATGGGAAGGAAGAGAAAGGAAGGAGAAAACTGCATTTTAAAAAGAAATAATGTATAGCGTAAGTTGAAAACAAAAATCATTCGCCTCTCAGAATCAGAGACCACTAAGACCTCGTCCCTGTAGACCAGGTTATCAGGCTATCGATACTTTCAGTTCATGCAGCTTTACTGATGTAATTCAATCTATCATCTCACTCTTCTCACAGGCTCATTTCTTCCTTTCTTTTTCTTCTAATTTTACTGGAAATTAGCAGCAGCTTAAATAACTCAGCTTATTTTTTTTTCTCAAAAAGCTTGTACAAGGCTCCAAAGAGACTATATACAAAACAACAAAGACAAAAGATGAAAAAGGTTAATAACTTCAGCTGATGCTATATTCATCCCATCAATAGGAGAGCCGCTCAGTGACCCAGTATCACAATGATCTCACCATAATCAATTAACTTTGTGAAGTAAACAGATCTGTCCCTTTTGGCTGCTGGGGAACCTGATCTTTCTCTCTGTTCTTACTGACACTGTGAATGGAGAAATCACATAGAGTGACATTATGCCATCTCTGGCCAAGGTAACAGAGCAATTTTACAGCCATGCCACATTGAAATCAGTAAGCATTCCAAATAATGTTCACATTTTCCATCACAAAAGGCATGGGGAAGATCATACATGCACACACACACACACACACACACACACACGATAAGACACCAGGTGCTTTGGAATGTCTAAAATTTAGCCTGCTTTTCTGGGATCATCATCTTCTAGACACCTGGAAACCCCAGTAAAAGAACTACAGATTCGAATACCAGTCATCCCAGATGAGTAATTGCCATAATGATTCCTGTTAACATTGTCCCATTTTGACTTCTCTCTGATTTGTTTTTACACAATGCCAAGGCCACCAAGCTAATTTGAACCTAATTATTTCCAAACAGATTATTGGTTCCTAAAGCGATGGTCTCAGACAGGTCATGAGATGGTGATCTCAGATCAGTTCCATGCACTTTATATTACACACACACACACACACACACACACACACACACACACACACACACATTGTGACATAGTCACAAAAGGCAGGGGGTGGGGTGAAGGCACTATTCTGTATAATTAGCAGTCTTAATTAAAAAATGGCCCAAGATATCAGCTGTAGCACTGGCTCGACAAACTCCCTAGGGCTGCTCATAGATTCTCCTGCCTTCTGATTAGAATTGTATGAATCTGGAAATATCCACCTGCATTAACTCCATCAAGACTCAGTGGTTTGAGAACCTTCCAACTCTGGCAAGCAAGTCAAAGTCTTTCACTTTAGGAAACCATAGCCTGGGAAGCCTGGGAGGTGATTAATATTTCAGGGCGATAGGCTCTCATTTGAAACCACCATTAGACCTCTTAAGGTGATCCCCTGTGATATTTAACACATATGTCAAGACCCATATTCTCAATAATCATAAAGCACTTTGCAACCTTTATAAGTATCACACCAGGGAACTATTTGCTGGAAAGAGGTTAAAAATGTTTAAATTGGTTGTGTATTTATACATATATATTATATATGCAGATATAATATATATCATATATATAAACATTAAAGGGCAGCTAGTTGGCATAGTGGTGGCCCTGAAGTGAGGAAGACTCATTTTCCTGAGTTCAGATCTGGCCCAAACACTAGCTGTGGAACCCTGGGCAAGCCTCTTACCCCATTAGCCTCCATTTCCTCATTAGTAAAATAATCTGGAGAAGAAAATAGCAAACCACTCCAGATCTTTGGCAAGAAAATTCCAAATGAAATCATGAAGAGCTGGACATGACTGAAGTACATCTATGGCAACAAAAGTATATTTATTATTAAATTATTATATTATTTCATATTTAATATATATTTAATATACAACATATTTAATATATTTCCTTTAATCTCTAACTGAAATATAACATTTCTTTCAATTATGAATATGGACAAAAAAACCCATGATTCTATGGATGTGCTCCATAGGCTTTACCATAGTGCCAATGAAATCCATGATACCCCAGAAAGGTTAAAAACCCCTAAACTAGAATTTAACTAAAAGAAAAGCACAGAAAACCTTTATTTTGAAGAAATTCTTTATTTTGCCATAGTGAGCATCCCCTACAAGGATGCAAATTGAAATTATAGTGGGATTCATTCTGGAAAATTCTTGTTTATTCCAGATAGGCCATCAGTCCTGTTTTAAGGTCCCACACAAGGCTCTGAAGCCCTTTATCTAGTTATTTTTATATATAAGAAATAAATAACATCTCACATTATATATCAACAACTAAAAACACTTTTCCTTACTACCTTAAAAAATGAAATAAATAGGGAGAAGTAACCAAGATCCACATCCAAGATCCAAGATCAGAGTTGACAAATAAAATAGTCTTGAAACCCATTTCTCTTACTGGCCTTGACTATCTTTATTTGATACTCAATATTGCATCATGTAACCCTAAACTTTCCAATGAGAATTGAGGAAGAGATGGCCTTTGTTCACATCATCAGCAAAACTCACCTTGCCACTAATTATATGGGAACTGAGACAGGATTATTCCTGGCCTTCTGAGGACTTTTTTTGATTTTTTCCCCCTGATCTTAAGTGAATAAATACCTATCCTTAGTACCAACCAATACTAAAGGTAACCAGGTCTCACATACTAACTATAGATGCTCCTAAAGTTCTCACCTGAGCTATCTTTTCTTTACATACGACAGTTAAGTTCTGATGAGTGAAAATATTCAAGTTCCCTGTGGTGGTTACATGTTTTTTAATTCATATTATTCCAAAATTTAATTATATAAAATATGATCATTGGTACCAGCTCAATGGAAATATGCAGTGTACATTCAAATAATGTGACCACTTCAGGGCATTTATTATTTATTATAATATGGAATTTTCTGTATCTTGCTCCATAATCTCATCAGATGCCATTGATTCAATTATCTTTTTTTGGCAGATGATTCTCAGATCTTTATTCCCATCCCTAGCCTTCCTCTTGAGGTCTAGTCTTGCATTACCAACTGACTCTAGGACACATCAAATGGGATATTTTGTAGGTATCTCAAATTCAGAATGTCCAAAGCAGAATTCATTATTTTTTCCTCATTTTCTTCTCTCTTTATCTTCTCTCTTACCATTGAAGGCATTGCCATAGATTCATAAACGCAGCATCATCCTTTGTCTTTTGTCTCATACTCACTCTAAATATCTGATATGTTGTCAAGTCATGTTGTTTCTGCCTTCATGTCTCTCCTATTCAAGCCTTTCTCTCCATTCGAACAGATGCCATATGATGCACAGTACCTCGGAACCTCAATTCTAGATTACCGCAATAGCTTTCTGGTTTGTCTGTGTCTATCTATCTTCTACTTGGCTACCAGAGAAATAGTTCCAAAGTGGCCCTTAGTTTTGACCATACTGCCACTCAGTCCCCAGTAACTCAGTGGCTCCCTATTACCTCCAAGATCAAATATAAAGTGTTCTGTTTGGCATTTGGCATCCTGACCACCTCCTACTTTTCCCATTATCTTATTCCTTTCCACATATATTTTATTATCTTGTACCACCATCTCCTTGCTGTCCTCACACCACAATTTATTTCCTGATTCCAGGCATTTTCCCATTCCTAGAATCCTTCCACACATCTCTGGCTGCTGCCTTTCTAGTTTCCTTCAAGACTCAGTTCAGATGCCACTTTTTGCAAGAGACCTATTGCCTGTGCTGCTAGGTATCTTCTTGAGATTAACTCCAACTGCTGTTCAGTTGCTTTAGTCTTGTCTGCCTCTTTGCGATCACATTTGGGGTTTTCTTGTTGTGTAATTAGAATTTTGTACACAAGGACTACATTTCCCAGCCACCCCGCTTTCATCCTTATGTTTTTGGAGATGAGGTTTCCATAATTACCTTTTCTTTCTCTCTTCTCCTGCTTTCACCTTCCAGCAAAATTGTCTGGCTATACTTTTCCTCTCCTTAAAGTGATTACTAATAAATCTTATAAAATATACTACTTGGAGTTACTGGATATCAATTTTAATCTTACATTTCCAAAGATACTGTAGTGGTTTGCTATTTTCTTCTAAAACTCTAATTTGCCCTCTTTGTATCTTCTACCAACACAGTTGTTTGCATGTTGTCTCATTCGAATCTTATCTCCCTGAGGACTCAGATTTTTTTCTTTTAGTATCCCTAGAATTTAGCCTAGTACTTCAGACATAATAGCTTAAATTCTATATTATATGTATTCATAATATATATGAATATATTTACAACATAACAATAGCCTTTTTAAAAATATAAAACTCAGATTAACCCATGACTGATTCAAGGAGACGTGTTCTTCATTTTAAATCCTTCAACATACATGTCATCAAACTATACTGTGCCTTTACTGACCTTTTTGTATGCTGCTTTGTAATAATTTTTAATTTATACCTGCAACCTATGATTCAAATTCACTCCCTCTTCCCTCTTGCTGCATTGTCTGTCTATATCTGTATCTGGGTCTCTGTCTGTCTGTCTGTCTCTCCCTCTCTCCTCTTTCAATCTCTTCTCTCTTTACCTCTGATGTAAGATCATTCTGAACAGGAGCTATATCCTATCCTTCACCAATTCAATAAACATTTCTTAAACACCTACTCTGGAGAAGGCAGCCTAACAAAGAATTTATAGAGAATTGGTCTCAGAATCAGAAAGAACTGAGTTCAAGTCCTGCCTTTAACTCATATCATCTGTGTGTCCTTGGGAAAGTTACTTAACCTCTCCATTCCCCCCAATAACTCTCTTAGATTCTAAATTGCAGCATAGTAGTTGATCTGCATTGGTTGAGGGAATTTCCTTGATAAGGGTTCTCTAGCTCAATAAAATAAAAATAGGGCCAGACTAGAACATATGCAAAGCAGTGTATGATTGTTGATTTTGAGCTGGAGGGGACCCTAAGATCATATACTCCAATACCATTGTTTTATAAGGAAACCAAGTTCTAGAGACATAAAATAATACCTAAAGTCTTACAGTAGCAAATGGCAGAAGAGGATTTGAAGCCAAGTCCTCTTACTAAATCTGAACAAAGATTTGATTAATATATGTTGAATTAATAAATATATTAAAATTTATGGGACAATTAGGTAGCTCAGTGAAGAGAGTCAGAACAGGAGATAGGAAGTCCTGGGTTCAAATATAACTGCAGACCCAGTCTAGCTGTGTGACCCTGAGCAAGTCACTTAACCCTAACTGCCTAGTCCTTTTCACTCTTTTGCCTTGGAAGTACTTCTTAATATCAATTCTAAGACAGAAGGTAAGAGTTTAAAAAATTCATATCATCTATGACTAGCCTAAATGTTTGGGTAGTTAGTTTAATTATTAATAATAGGGAAATCTACATAAGAAATAGATTAAAATTTATTAGCTGATTGTTTGATGCAATTGTCAGGGCTGCTTGGCTTTTTCAATGTTCCTCCAAAGATTCAACAAGCCATTTTGACTCCCACTGAAAGTGATTACAGGAGAAACATGCCGGGCAAAAAAAAAAAATGCAGGAAAAAGTGGAAATCACCAAGAAAAAAAAAACACTAAGGGGAAATCAATAGAAGGTGAAAGGTCAACAAGCCTCCTGCTGTTAGACTGTCAAAATGGATTTAATGGGTTCATTGGATATTTTTTCACATTTAAGAAATTGACATAACACGAGGTCTAGTCAGCGATATTACTTTTTATCTTAAAGTACCCTCAAAAAAAAGCTCCTTGAAAACGAATTTTTTTGAGGACTTTATTCTGATCTAAGTATAACATTTATGCCCAAGGGGGTTGACATTCCCCTGAGGCTTCTGTGGAATGACAGGCTTTCAATACCCATTCCCAAGTTATTTTCTAGGGTGCTAATTCAGCTCTTCTCACTACATTACTGTATCAAATTTTAATTACAGTTAAATGATATGAATCTAAATTAAAGATGGCAGTCGTATGGAACCTAGCATATTCAGAGTCCTCTTCTGGGGCAGGCCTTTAATATTGGTGGAGCAGCTGCCTTCCTAATTCTGCTGTAACCATTGCATGCAGATGTATGGAGTTTTCCACTCTTTTTCTTAAAGCAGGGAAATATCTAAGAATTATCTTAACTGATGATTATTAGGGAGACATAATTTCTTGGCAACAGGTGAAGTATGTAGAAATCAGTATAAAGCATCATTGTTTCAGTATTTCCTACAGTAATGTTTCTGAATTCTGAATCTGAATTCATTTTGTTGGGATCACTTTAAGAGTCAATATTTTATGTTTTAAAAATATACCAGAAAACTTTGGCATTTCCTCTAGATCAGTTGTTTTTCAGTCATCATAATGCCTTTAGGGATTTTAATGGCAAAGATACAAAAGTAATTTCCACTTTCTTCTTTAGCTCATTTTATTGATGAGGAAACTGGGGCCAACATGGTTAAATGACTTGTTCAGGGTCCCATAGCTAGTGTCTGAGGTCAGATTTGAACTCAGGTGTCCAGAGCTCTATCCATCAAGCTTCATAGAAGCTCAATTGTGGATTATTAGAATAGTTACCTAGCATTTTAAGGTTTGCAAAGTCATTCTACTTTTATCTCATTTTATCCACTCAAGCCCTGGGAGATAGATGCATGATTATCCCCATTTTACAGATGAGGAAATGGAGGCAGGCAGAGGTTAATTGATTTTGTCTAAAGTCACACAGCTAATATGCATTTGAGGATGATTTGAACTTAGGTCTTCTTGATGCCAGATTGAGTGCTCTGTCTACTGCGTTATCTAGCTGCCACCTAGATGATGGTTTCCTGAGAATCCTGATAGTTCAGAACTCCTAACTTAGACCATAGTCACCGCCTCTTTTCTCTGATAAAGACTCCTGGATGATGACTTATTAGAATTACATGAAACATAACTGTCACATCACTTGCCATAACTGACTGAGCTTTTTTCCAGGTGGAATGTCAGCTTTCCAATGTGAGAATTAATTGAATTTTAGCAGATTAGGAAATATCAACGAACCTAAAATTGAAAACTCTTTAAAAGAAAACCCTTTTAAAAATGATTATACTCTTTTGTGGCATAAAGTAAAAAATGATGTCTTGAGAGTGGTAAAACTCAGATTAAAAATGGAAGGGTTAGAGGCAAGATTTTTTTCCATCATTTAGCATACATAACAGCTAAGTTTCAAGAAAGAGTAAAATTGGAAATTTTAAGTTTCTCCCTGTGTCTAATTGAGTTATAATTAGAGATATAATACTGGGGAGGTCACTTAACTAGAAGATTCTGTTTCCTCATCTTAAAAATGTGAATGATGAAACGTGTGACTCTTCCTTAAAGGATTTTGGGGAAGAAGGTATTTTATATGACCAAAGTGCTACATAAATATAAGTTATAAGTTGAGGCGGGTGGATCACAGACACCATCCATGTTAAAACACCCTTCAGTGATGCAAACAGCAACTTATTCATGGCTGCCCATTTTCATGAACTTCTATGATTTGACAGGGTATTCTACAATCATGCTACGGACCTTTTCCTTTACATCATGAGGATATCAAAGGAGCATCAGGGTTGTCCCTCAATTATCTCTTGAATTTGCTACTTGACTTGCCCATAAGTATTTCCCATGAGCGTCACCAATAATGCACTTTGCTCTATGACTCCATCAGAATTCCATGTATGTAATGTGTTTCAGTCCCCTCATTGTCTCTCCATTGCCTTTTGGGTGATTGACAATGAGCTATTATTATTACCATTAATATTCTACCTTCCTTGGGGGCAGCTGGGTGGCTCAGTGGATTAAGACACTTCCTAGTTGTGTGATCCTCAACAAGTCATTTAACCCCCATTGCCTAGCCCTTACCATTCTTCTGCCTTGGAACCAATGCTCCTTGTTGATTCCAAGACAGAAGGTAATGATTTTTTAAAAAAAATGTCCTTCCTTTCTCTCTGTTCAAAGCTACTGAGTAATTTCTGTTGTCTTATTAAGATGATAAAAACATAGCACTTATGTGAAAAAGTAGGGGGAAAGTAAGGATCTCTCAATCATTTTTAATAAAATAATGGTATGATTGTTTAGATAAGAAATCAACAGGATAGCATACAGATTAATGCATTTTGGAGCACTAGATTTGCAGTCCTATGACTTACCTGCAAATCATTTAACCACGTTGAGCCTCAGTTTCTTCATCTGTTAAAATGAGGGAATTGGCACAAAAGAGAGATTACACAGAAGATATACTATGAGTTTGGAAGGCCAGATTGGGAGTCAGAAGATAGAGGCTTGAAGCCCATCTCTGTTGCTTAACCACCACTCATAACCTCCTCTACCTGAGTTTTCTCATCTATGAAAGAAAGGGTTGGTTCATGATCTCAGAGCTTCAATAATGAATATCACTGAACACTAGAGGGTGCTACAGAGACCCCTCCACCACCTGCCTCTTTCTGAAATTCAGGACCTCTGAGCAGATGAGAGCTAATCATCCCTTAGTTCTGGGCATGGATATCTTGGGCTGTGGTCAAGTGTCTTCACCAACAAAATGGACTGATCTATATCTGCCTCCTAGCTACTCGCATTTTGTATTTTTGAGCTTTACTCCACTTTCTGCTGCTCTTTTACCATCATGCCCTATTTTCACAATAATCCTGGGAGGTAGGTGCTATTAACTCCCCCATCTTACAGATGAGGAAATTGGGGCCAAGAGCAGTTAAGTGACTTGTGCTCAGACTTAGTAAGTTTGAGGCCAGAATTGAAATAATAATAAAAGCCCAACATTTAAAGAGAGTTTACTATATGTCAGGCATTGTGTTAAGTACTTTACAATTATTATCTCATTTGGTTCTCTCAACAACCCCTGGGAGGGAGGTCATATTATTATTCCCACTTTACAGATGCAGGAACTGAGACAGACTGAGATTCAGTGATTTGCCCGGAGTCATACATTGAGTAAGTTTCTGAGACTGAATTGGAATTCAAGTCTTCCTGACTCTAAGCCCAGCACCCTATCCACTGTGCCATCTAGCTGCCTCACAATCTAGTGTTAATATTTAATATAATATTTAATCAAGTATTACCATAAGCAGAATCATATTAATATCCTATCTTAATTTACTATGCTCATCTGAAGTTAGGCTTTCTGTTTCCAGATATTTTCCCACATTAGAAAGGCAAAACTTGAGAAACTGAGCTCCCACTTAGATATTGAGAACAAGGCTTTTCAGATAAAAGCTAGAAGAATTAAGGGACTGAGCGGATCAATGCAGGACACACAGGATGGATGTTCTCCTTTAGAACAGCTACATACACTGATGTGTGCAGGGAAACAGCCAGAGTTTGATTCCCTTTCTCTGGTAATGCTAGAACTTTCACCTTGCCCCAGCTTATCAGGTACAGTGGGCATAAATGTATCCCTCCCTCTGTGCCTTCAGGACTGGAACAAAGCTTTCTGGGTCTTTCTGTAAGGAGGTAGTGTTGCCTGGCTCTCAGTATCCCTACAGAGGTAGATGTCATGCAGGAATGAGTCATCTGGCTCATGCCCAGTCACCATTCTACTCTCCAAATCTTGAGAAGCTCAAGCATCAGAGCCATGGCCCTTTACATATCATTTCTCTGCAAGTTGCTCTCCTTGGGAGAGGATACCCATAACCTCTGCTGCAGAAACCTTTTCAGTCTCTATATTCTATGAAAACTTTGAAATGTTAAGTCCAGACACATCAGCTACTAAGTCCTAGCTAAAGAAAGATTTAGAGTGGCTTTGTCTTTGCATTTTCCATCTGGCAGAGTGTTTGAAAAATAGTAGGCACTCAATGAATACGTGCAGATTGATTGTGAATGAAGCTTGAGGCCACATCAGTGCAAGGTTAGAAATTCAATCCCTGCAAGTGGCATAGCCCCAATCTTCACACTTGGCCCCAGACTATCATCTGTGGTAGGGGCAGTGGTTTAGGAGGGGGAACAGTGTACAACCAAGGATAGCTCCCCCCCAAACAGACTAAATGCCACATATCCTACTGATAGTCATCTTTGTATACAGCCCATAGGAGCACATTCATTCATGTCTTGATTAATTCACATATCAGGATCTGAGTTGAAAAAGCTAAATCTCAGGGTGAGCTGAAGGGAGAGAGGATTCAAAGGAGAAAGAGAACAAAGAGGAAGACACTGCTAATTTAGCAGTCAATAGGTGGAACACAGAGATAGGAAAGTGAGAACCACTCTAAAGTAACAATTAGATGTTCCCCTTGAGGGCTGACCAAGAGAGATCAGCAGCTAGAGACCTCTCCAAAATCAAATATGTATTTGGGTATAGATCTGTGCAAAGTCTTAGCTTTTTTGATTTGGAACTCTTCTTTTGTGTTGGAAGGAAATACTGAAAATTTGAAGATGAGAAAACTACTCAAAAATTAGAGAGATGAAGTTTTAGAATTTGACCAAAGAGAATGAGAGAATAGTTATCCAACATCTCATGGGAGTTTCTAGCTATATCATAAAGTTGCTAAAATGAAGATCTGGCTAACATTGCACATGTCTCTGGATATGTTATTTTCTACCAAAGTTTTAGCAGGTTATGGTGGGGGGGATTCAGATTCCCCAATATACTAGTTGAGGATGCATTTTCTGATATACTTCCTAATGAATACAATATTGTTCCCTGGACCCAGACCAATTAGTGTTAGATGGAGGCAACATGATATATTGAGTAGAAAATAGTGTGGTACTATGAGTAGAAAACTGCCCTAGGAGTCAAGAATCCTGAGACCAAATCCTGATTCTGACACATATCAACTGGATTTCTCTGGGTCAGCCATTTAACCCTTTGGCATCACTGGGAAATATTCCAAGATCGTAGTTTGAAAAATAGTTGTTACCCATTGGTGGAGGAAGTTAATCATACTGTTGAAATTTTACTAGTATAAAAAAGTAATAAAGGATGAAGAGGAGTGGAATGTGCAGAAGGGCATGAGACTGGGATAAAGCAATCAATTCATGTTTCTCTTCTGGATTTAAATATGAAATTTTAAAAGTTGGATTAGGTGAATTTTCTCTTTAAATTCTAAAATTTTATAATCCTATGCCTTTCACATTAGACAATATCCTGGTATTCTTTACAAATATACTCCTACTTATGATGCAGAAACCTATTATTCAGGGTTAAACTGTGCAAGTACTAATTCATCATAGAATCTGAGATGAGATGAACCTTACCGATTAGCTGTCCAAATGAAAATGCTCTAGTTTTTCGAGATGCCATCCTGAACCATACTCCATGTCACCTAACCAGGGCAAGAAACACCCTTCTTCTTACATTTGTTATTCTTCAGATTCCTTTTGGAATCTGAAGGGCTCTTCATCTCCTGCAACCCCCTGGTGGCTGTTACAGAAAGAAGTCTGAAACCAAGACAGATAGCAAATAGCTCTTACTATAAAATAAGAGGTCATAACCCTATTTACTAGTGCCACTATTGGTCACAGGCTTGCTCCTTCTGCCTTCATTACTTGCCTAGCCAGCCAGCCATGTCTACTTTCCCACTTTGATTTGAAATTCTTACTGTTCTCTATTCTTCAAAAGTTATCTCTGACCTTGGAATTAAAATGGCAAGCTTGATCAAAATACTTATTTGCTTTTCTTCTATGCCTTCTTGGACATTCCAGACTCTACTTCCCATCCTTGGGTATGAGGTTTAACTTTTTCTTCCTTATATTAACTGACCCAGTATGCTAGATAATCTAGCCTCTCTTTTTTTATATATGTACACACACACACACACTCTTCAGGTTCTGTGTAGTTCTTTTGTAGCATGGATCTTTTGCAATTTAGATGTGTCCTTTAAAACCAAGGGAAGTAAGGCATCAGAAAGGATTCCATGCTACTATCTTGTTACAGCATTGAACATAGGGTTAAAATATATTTGAATTGTTAGCTTTCTGCAGTAAAATTTGACATACATTTTAACCAACACTGGTATTCCAAACAGTAGATCAATGTGAGAGTAAAAGTCTCTTTCCCCTACCCCCAGCATACACTCATTTCCCTCCATGGATGAGACTGGATGATCAATATGCCAAACTGCATTTGTCTCAAGTGAAGAAAATAAAAGATGCAAAAAAGAAAACAATGATTATTCTTTTTCTCTTGGGTTATTTGGATCTTCTAACAGACATTTATAAAAATAAGTATTTTTTTCTTAATGACTGGAATTTGTAAATAGAAGGAGGGAAACACTAAGGAAAAGCAACTTGAAAATGTAATTTATGTCCAAGAATAATGAAATTAGCAGTTACAACCAGAAAGGAAAAAAAAAACCTTTGATAAGGTCAAAATAATAATAATAAAATAGATGATATTTATTTATTGTTTTAAGACTTGAAAAACTTTACAGAATACACTTAAAATTCTTAGTGTGATTTTAAGTTTTAATAGCTTAAAATAATGAACTTTATAATAATAAATATATTAAAACTTTATATTCTTTAATAGCTTAAAACTGCACTGAAATTTTGGGATACCCTGTATATTATTTTATTTAATCTTCACAACAACCCTATGAGGAAACTGCTATCATCACTTCCCCCCCTTTCAGATGAGGAAACTTAAGCCCAGGGAAATGAAGTGATAATTTGTATAATTGATATGAATTCAAGAAATGAACTCAGATCTTATAATCCAATGCCCTGCCATTCTAGATACCTAGCCATGTAGAGGAAGGAGTTGAAGGAAGAGCTGAAACGAAGATGCTTAAGGGACAATGAGGAAACAGAACTGGATCTGAGGTTAGGGAAGAGTAGGGTGTAGATGTAGATAGGTATATTAATATAAGATTATAGATAGGCTTAGATGCCAGAAAAAAAGACAGTTATTTTTTTTCCCCTTTAGGCTACAGGGAACCATTGGATGTTTTCTAGGTAGGACTGAACATGTTGAAATCGGTGTTTAGGATGATTAATTTAGGGATGATATGTAAGAATTGGGGGTTTGGCAATAGAGACTTGAAGTGCTTAGAAGAGTCTCTTTGAATAGGCAGTGTGAAATGAGGTGGGCCTCTGGGTATGATTAACCCAGAGGGAATAGAAAAGAATAGATTTAAGAGACATTTCAAGGCGAGAATCGACTGGACTTAGTGAGTGACTGGATACAGGGGATGAAAGAGAAGGATGAGTCAAAGATGCCTCCAAGGTCTGGAGTCTAGGGAATTGGAAGAATGGTGGTGCCACTGCTGAAATAAGGAAGTTGGGTAAAACGCTGGGGAAATCTAGTTGCCTTTTTTGTTTCTACTTAAGTCACTGTAGACATGGCTAATAGGTAAATCTAATTAAATAAGGTAGATGAAAGGATTAAAATCTTTTCTCAGCCTTTACAATGCTCCATTAAAAAGAAGATAGTGATTTTCCAAAGGAACTGAGAGGCAAAGGATACTACCTCTTGGCTTAATTTAGCACCCTGTACATTTCTGGGCAAGTGCAGGATGTTAAATTAATACCACATAATAAGTAGCATCAAAAACAGATGGAGAAATAAAACAATTAAAGAATACACAGAACAAAATGAAGTTAAGAAGGGAAGAGACAAGTAGAAGAGTTGTGTTATTATGTGTTAAATTTATCTGTATTTTTAAAAAAATCCTACATAAAATAAGTTCACAGTTTCATAGACAATCCTATTTTTCTATTTCTTCTGTATTGAAATAACAATGTGTGCTTATGTTAATCAAGTTCATAAAAATAAATTAAAAAACCAGAAACTTCATAGGATAATAGTTAGACTCATTATGGTAAACCCTATCACTTTGGAGCCTCATTACTATGAAAAGATCTCATTGGATCTTCACAACAGCTGCAATAGAAAAATAGTGTATTATTTTCTTTTATAAATAAGGGGACTGATGCTCAGAGAACCTGACTTGCCCAGGTAGTAGGCGACAGAACCAGGAAATAGTACCTGTTCTTCTGACTCCAAGACCAGTGTAAAATCTATAAAAAAACATTCTGTAAAATCATAGATCCCCAATAACATTTTGTTGATATTAAACCTATAATGGAATCTATTTCCTTTCCTACTGTCTAAGTCACTTGATGATCTTTAATAGGAATAGGAAGCAGTATAGTAATACTTGTATGTCACTAAGGTCCATAAGCAGTAAGATGACTGTGGAATTCTCCTAGTCTGAGTGAGTTAAGGCATCCCTGCAACAACTTCTTACCAGAATGGCTCAACACTTGGAAATAATGGATGCAATCCTTTTAATGAAGAATTTTATTTATTTCCAAAGCTTCTGATCATATGACATCTTCCTCTAGTTTTAATCTTTAGGATAGTACAAGTTAGAGATTACTTTACAGCTTTGAGATCAGTGCAGGAGAATGAAGAAAAAGTGGCTTTAAATCATGGTCTTGTGGCTAAATATTTGTGTTACATTGGGCAAACCACTTCCTCTATTTGGGTGTCTGTTTCTTCTTCGTGAAATAAAAACATTGAGCTAAGTGACTTCTGAGATCCATCTATCTAGCTCATAGTTTTTGAGTTCTAGTGTTGTCTTCACCATATACCTACAAAGGAGATAGCATGGTCCAGTGGAAAGGCATTTGGAATTGATGGACCTGGTTTGGATCCTGAATACAACTTACTATTTCTGGGATCTTGGGCAAATCATTTAATTTCTTTATGCCTCAGTTTTTTCATCAACATTTGAAAATTTATTAAATTAATGAATGAGTTGAAAAAGACCTATTAAGTTTTCTTCCAGCCCCAAATCTATTATTTTATGAAATCATGGTGTAGTTATGGCTTTTAAAAGTGTTCCCATTTAGAAAATATCTCATTAACAACAATAGATTTCCTTCAGAGGAGAAAGGCTTCAAAAGGCTACTTTAATTTGGGTACTCTCATTGCCTTGTTAACCCAAACCTTTTATTTATTCTTCAGAGGATATTCCCATATTTGTTTGCTCCATATTATTGTCTATATCTCTGCTTTTCCCCTTTCCTCTTCTTTCTCTTCCTCTTCCTCCTCTGAGATAAAGACAGTTTTTCTTAAAAGGAAAGAAGAGAAAATCAATGCTATATCCTGAGACCTGACAGCTTCCTAGCATCTACATCCCAGAACATACTGCCATTATTTCCAGTTTCATTATACTACAAACTTATATGTACTTTTAGATGTGAATTCCATCACATTTACTTCTCTTTAAGTGCTTCTTTCTTTAAGTGTTATCTTGCCAGATGTGTTGCATAATTAATACAATGGAGTTAAATATAGACTTTTCTGATTAATTATCTTGAAATATATTATACTTTGCCCACGTTCAAATTCATTTTACCTCATTGTATTGTTGATCTTTGATGATCTTTTTACTTCACCTCCTTATCTGCTTGGCTACTCTCAGTTCTTCTCCATTTATCATCTTCTAATTTAATTAATATTCTGTTTGTCAACTTCCAAGACCTGAAATGAACCTATCAATATACAACCTAACACTGAGCTCTCTATATGCCTCTTTTTAACTCTTTTTCAAAGGAGTTTATCATCAGTTTCTTCCATTCCCTCTCTAATTTTTTTACTACTGTTCTCATCACAAATTAAACTGTCACAATTCATCTCCAAGAGAAACCAATTTAATTTTCCAGGAAGCAGACTAAATTAAATTATTTACTCTGATCAAATGACCTACCTTTCCAGTCTTCTTACACCTTACTTCCCAAAAAGTACTCTTCAATCCAATATACTAGTTACCTGCAAACATGACACTACATTTCTCAGCTCTAGGCATTCTCTCTGACTGTCCCTTCTGCCTAAGTGCTTTCCCAGATCCACTCTTACCACAAAATTACCTGACTTCCTTTAATTATATACTAAAGTTAGCAAGAAGCCTTTCCCAATTCCTCTTAATTCCACTGCCTTCGCTCTGTTATTTCCTATTTATCCTGCTACAGCTTGTCTGCAAAATATATCTAAAATATAAATACATATATAGGTATGTATTTATACAGATTGTACGTATATATATGGATATGTATGTATATATATGCACATTATATATATGTACATACATACAGACATATACATATGTAGAGAATGTTATTGTGCCTCACCCCCACTTTCCCATCAGAACTCCTTTGAAAGCAGAGACTGTCTTTGGCTCTTTTTGTATCTCCAGTGCTTAGCACAGTGCCTGACACAGAGTAGGCACCTAATAAATGTTTGCAGATTGATACTGAAGGAATCATCAATGACCTTAAGGAATCCAAATATGTTTCTGTGAGCATGAAGGAGGGGTGGCTTAGAAAAAAGGACTTGGGGTTAAGATGGCGGCTTAGAGAAAGCTGAAGTTCAGATCTCCGGAAAACCCTTCCCGACCGATCTCAAACTAGAAGCTCCTAAGGCGCCGAAATTCAAAACGATCAACAGCACAGACCCTGGGAACCCTCCTCCTGGACCTGGACCCGGTTCAAAAGGTATGGCTCCCCTTAAAAGCCAGAACCCGAGATCCCTCGGACCTCAGGGGTAGGAGCGCAGAGTCCAAGGCTCCCGGAAGCGGCAGCCACGCCGGGCTCAGAGAGCAGGGTCTGAGGAACAACAACCCTCAGGGTCTTCTACCCAAGTCCCAGTCCAGGTGAAAGTTACTGCCTGGGGCTTCCGCTGCAAAGAGCAGGTCGGTCAAAGAGCCGGTAGGTCCGGGTGAAAGTTACTGCCTGGGGCCTCCGCTGCAAAGAGCTGGTCAAAACAACAGCAACCCTCAGGGCGGGCAAGACAGCCTCACGGGCTGGATCCTGCTATCCAAGTCTCAGTGAAAGTCTGTGCTCTCGGAGCTTGGGGAAGCGGCAGCCCATCCCCCCGAAGGCCAACGAAACAGCCTCACGGCCAGGGATTCTGAAGGCAACTTCCGGAAATCGAGCCAGGGGGAGAGTGTGGCCTCGTGGTCCGACCCTTCCATTCCAGTTCCAGTGAGGCATATTCAGTTTAACCCAGGGAACGCTCATAGAACCAACATCTGCCCAGGACTAAAGCCTCTGATCACCAGACAAAGACAAGAAAAGCCAATCCTCCACGTTCAGAGATGACAAATTCCACAGAAGCACAGAAGCCCCAAAATACCAAGAAAAATAAGAAGAAAGGGGCGACTCTGGACACATTCTATGGAGCCAAAATACAAAATACAGAGCAGATAGAAGAAGATATACAAGAAAATTCTCCAAAATCTTCCAAAGGAAATAGAAACTCTCCACAAACCCATGAAGAATTTGAATCAGAAAGGACCAAAAAGATGGAAGCCCTCTGGGAGGAAAAGTGGGAAATGATGCAAAAGAAATTCACGCATCTACAAAACCAGTTTGACCAAACTGTAAAAGAAAACCAGGCTTTAAAGCAAGAACTAATAAAGCAAAGCCAAAACACCAAGAAATTAGAAGAGAACATAAAATATCTCACCGACAAGGTGATAGATCTGGAAAACAGGGGGAGAAGAGAAAATTTAAGAATAATTGGACTCCCAGAAAAGCCAGAAATAAACACCAAACTGGACATGGTGATACAAGATATAATCAAAGAAAATTGCCCAGAGATTCTAGAACAAGGGGGCAATACATCCACTGACAGAGCTCACAGAACACCTTCTACACTAAACCCCCAAAAGACAACTCCCAGGAATGTAATTGCCAAATTCCAAAGCTATCAAACAAAAGAAAAAATCCTACAGGAAGCCAGAAAAAGACAATTTAGATATAAAGGAATGCCAATCAGGGTCACACAAGACCTTGCAAGTTCTACGCTGAATGATCGTAAGGCATGGAACATGATCTTCAGAAAGGCAAGAGAGCTGGGTCTCCAACCAAGAATCAGCTACCCAGCAAAACTGACTATATACTTCCAAGGGAAAGTATGGGCATTCAACAAAATAGAAGACTTCCAACTTTTTGCAAAGAAAAGACCAGAGCTCTGTGGAAAGTTTGATACCGAAAATCAAAGAGCAAGGAATACCTGAAAAGGTAAATATTAAGGAAAGGGGAAAAATGTTATCTTCTTTTACTCAAACTCTCTTCTATAAGGACTACATTTATATCAACCTATGTATACTAATATGTGGGGAAAATGTAATGTATAAATAGGGGGTAAAGAAAGACCAAATAGAATAATGGTTCTCACACAAAGATTCACAGGGGAAGGGGAGGGGAAGAAAACTCCTATAAGAAGGAGAGGAAGAGAGGGGGGGGGGTTTACTTAAACCTCAATCTCAGGGAAATCAAATCTGAGAGGGAAAAACATCCAGATCCATTGGGATCTTGAATTCTATCTTACCCAACAAGGGTAAGGAGAAGGGAAAACCAAGGGGGGGAGGGGGAGAGGGAGAACAAAAAGGGAGGGAAAGAGAGGGGGGAGGGGGAGGGAACAAAAAGGGAGGGACTAAAAAGGGAAACATCAAGGGAGGGGACAAGGGGGACTGATTCAAAGTAAATCACTGGACTAAAAGGTAGAGCCGAAGAAGAAAAGGTTAGAATTAGGGAAGGCAATCAAAATGCCAGGGAGTCCACAAATGACAATCATAACTTTGAACGTGAATGGGATGAACTCACCCATAAAACGTAGACGAATAGCTGAATGGATTAGAATCCAAAACCCTACCATATGTTGTCTTCAAGAAACACACATGAGGCGGGTTGACACCCACAAGGTCAGAATTAAAGGATGGAGTAAGACCTTCTGGGCCTCAACTGATAGAAAGAAGGCAGGAGTGGTAATCATGATATCTGATAAAGCCAATGCAAAAATAGACCTGATCAAAAGGGATAGGGAAGGTAATTATATTTTGTTAAAAGGGACTCTAGACAATGAGGAAATATCATTAATCAACATGTATGCACCAAATAATATAGCACCCAAATTTCTAATGGAGAAACTAGGAGAATTGAAGGAAGAAATAGACAATAAAACCATACTAGTGGGAGACTTAAACCAACCATTATCAAATTTAGATAAATCAAATCAAAAAATAAATAAGAAAGAGGTAAAAGAAGTGAATGAAATCTTAGAAAAATTAGAATTAATAGACATATGGAGAAAAATAAATAGGGATAAAAAGGAATACACCTTCTTCTCAGCACCACATGGCACATTCACAAAAATTGACCATACATTAGGTCACAGAAACATAGCACACAAATGCAAAAAAGCAGAAATAATGAATGCAGCCTTCTCAGATCACAAGGCAATAAAAATAATGATTAGTAATGGTACATGGAAAACCAAATCTAAAACCAATTGGAAATTAAACAATATGATACTCCAAAACCGTTTAGCTAAAGAAGAAATCATAGAAACAATTAATAATTTCATCAAGGAAAATGACAATGGCGAAACATCCTTTCAAACCTTTTGGGATGCAGCCAAAGCGGTAATCAGAGGCAAATTCATATCCCTGGAAGCTCATATTAACAAACAAGGGAGAGCAGAGATCAATCAATTGGAAATGCAATTGAAAAAACTCGAAAGCGATCAAATTAAAAACCCCCAGCAGAAAACCAAATTAGAAATCCTAAAAATTAAGGGAGAAATTAATGAAATCGAAAGTGATAGAACTATTGATTTAATAAATAAGACAAGAAGCTGGTACTTTGAAAAAACAAACAAAATAGACAAAGTACTGGTCAATCTAATTAAAAAAAGGAAGGAAGAAAAGCAAATTCACAGCATTAAAGATGAAAAGGGGGACAGCACCTCCAATGAGGAGGAAATTAAGGCAATCATTAGAAATTACTTTGCCCAATTATATGGCAATAAATACACCAATTTAGGAGAAATGGATGAATATATACAAAAATACAAACTGCCTAGACTAACAGAAGAGGAAATAGAATTCTTAAATAATCCCATATCAGAAATTGAAATCCATCAAGCCATCAAAGAACTTCCTAAGAAAAAATCCCCAGGGCCTGATGGATTCACCTGTGAATTCTATCAAACATTCAGAGAACAATTAACCCCAATACTATACAAACTATTTGACATAATAAGCAAAGAGGGAGTTCTATCAAACTCCTTTTACGACACAAACATGGTACTGATTCCAAAACCAGGCAGGTCAAAAACAGAGAAAGAAAACTATAGACCAAATCTCCCTAATGAATATAGATGCAAAAATTTTAAATAGGATACTAGCAAAAAGACTCCAGCAAGTGATCAGAAGGATCATTCACCATGATCAAGTAGGATTCATACCAGGGATGCAGGGCTGGTTCAACATTAGGAAAACCATCCACATAATTGACCACATCAACAAGCAAACTAGCAAGAACCACATGATTATCTCAATAGATGCAGAAAAAGCCTTTGATAAAATACAACACCCATTCCTATTAAAAACACTAGAAAGCATAGGAATAGAAGGGTCATTCCTAAAAATAATAAACAGTATATATCTAAAACCAACAGCTAATATCATCTGCAATGGGGATAAACTAGATGCATTCCCAATAAGATCAGGAGTGAAACAAGGATGCCCATTATCACCTCTACTATTTGACATTGTACTAGAAACACTAGCAGTAGCAATTAGAGAAGATAAAGAAATTGAGGGCATCAGAATAGGCAAGGAGGAGACCAAGTTATCACTCTTTGCGGATGACATGATGGTCTACTTAAAGAATCCTAGAGATTCAACCAAAAAGCTAATTGAAATAATCAACAACTTTAGCAAAGTTGCAGGATACAAAATAAACCCACATAAATCATCAACTTTTCTATATATCTCCAACACAGCTCAGCAGCAAGAACTAGAAAGAGAAATCCCATTCAAAATCACCTTAGACAAAATAAAATACCTAGGAATCTATCTCCCAAGACAAACACAGGAACTATATGAACACAACTACAAAACACTCGCCACACAACTAAAACTAGACTTGAACAATTGGAAAAACATTAACTGCTCATGGATAGGACGAGCCAATATAATAAAAATGACCATCCTACCCAAACTTATTTATCTATTTAGTGCCATACCCATTGAACTACCAAAATACTTCTTCACTGATTTAGAAAAAAACCATAACAAAGTTCATTTAAAGAACAAGGGATAAAGGATATCCAGGGAAATAATGAAAAAAAAAACACATATGATGGGGGCCTTGCAGTCCCAGACCTCAAACTATATTACAAAGCAGCAGTCATCAAAACAATTTGGTACTGGCTAAGAAACAGAAAGGAAGATCAGTGGAATAGACTGGGGGAAAACGACCTCAGCAAGACAGTATACGATAAACCCAAAGATCCCAGCTTTTGGGACAAAAATCCACTATTCGATAAAAACTGCTGGGAAAATTGGAAGACAGTGTGGGAGAGACTAGGAATAGATCAACACCTCACACCCTACACCAAGATAAATTCAAAATGGGTGAGTGACTTAAACATAAAGAAGGAAACCATAAGTAAATTGGGTAAACACAGAATAGTATACATGTCAGACCTTTGGGAGGGGAAAGGCTTTAAAACCAAGCAAGATATAGAAAGAATCACAAAATGTAAAATAAATAATTTTGACTACATCAAACTAAAAAGCTTTTGTACAAACAAAACCAATATAACTAAAATCAGAAGGGAAACAACAAATTGGGAAAAAATCTTCATAGAAACCTCTGACAAAGGTTTAATTACTCATATTTATAATGAGCTAAATCAATTGTACAAAAAATCAAGCCATTCTCCAATTGATAAATGGGCAAGGGAAATGGATAGGCAGTTCTCAGATAAAGAAATCAAAACTATTAACAAGCACATGAAGAAGTGTTCTACATCTCTTATAATCAGAGAGATGCAAATCAAAACAACTCTGAGGTATCATCTCACACCTAGCAGATTGGCTAACATAACAGCAAAGGAAAGTAATGAATGCTGGAGGGGATGTGGCAAAGTAGGGACATTAATTCATTGCTGGTGGAGTTGTGAACTGATCCAACCATTCTGGAGGGCAATTTGGAACTATGCCCAAAGGGCGACAAAAGAATATCTACCCTTTGACCCAGCCATAGCACTGCTGGGTCTGTATCCCAAAGAGATAATGGACACAAAGACTTGTACAAAAATATTCATAGCTGCGCTCTTTGTGGTGGCCCAAAACTGGAAAACGAGGGGATGCCCATCAATTGGGGAATGGCTGAACAAACTGTGGTATATGTTGGTGATGGAATACTATTGTGCTCAAAGGAATAATAAAGTGGAGAAGTTCCATGGAGACTGGAACAACCTCCAGGAAGTGATGCAGAGCGAGAGGAGCAGAACCAGGAGAACATTGTACACAGAGACTAATACACTGTGGTATAATCGAACGTAATGGACTTCTCCATTAGGGGCGGTGTAATGTCCCTGAACAACTTTCAGGGATCCAGGAGAAAAAAAAACACCATTCATAAGCAAAGGATAAACTATGGGAGTGGAAACACCGAGAAAAAGCAACTGCCTGAATACAGAGGTTGAGGGGACATGACAGAGGATAGACTTTAAATGAACACTCTAATGCAAATACTATCAACAAAGCAATGGGTTCAAATCAAGAAAACATCTAATGCCCAGTGGACTTACGCGCCGGCTATGGGGGGTGGGGGGGAGGAAAAGAAAATGATCTATGTCTTTAACGAATAATGCTTGGAAATGATCAAATAAAATATATTTAAAAAAAAAAAGAAAAGAAAAGCATGGGCAGACAGCTGAACTCATGCAAAAGCAAAAACAAAAAAAAAGAAAGAAAAAAGGACTTGGTGGTGTTGAGAGGATATTTATTTTATGTATATAGTTGTATACTGTAGAGGATGGAGAATTGGTCTCAGAGACAATAAGACCTGGGTTCACGTCCTACCTCTAACATATTAGCTGTATGATCCTGGGCATGTCACTTAAGTTCTCTGTGCCTCAAATAACTCTAAGAATTCAAGTTGGGTATGGGGGTCCTGATCTGTGCTGGTGGGAAGAATAATCTGTATCAATGAAATCACAGGTCAGGTCCCTATCCTTTCCATCTGCTCAAATTTAACTTGTCAGCAGTTTCATCATGATGACTGAAATAAGAGAGGAAAATAACTTTTAGGTCTCTTTTCCTTCTCTCTAGATCACAATGCCCTGACTTCTCATCATCAAAAAATCTTGCATTTTATATCAGTTTACTCATGATCTTTGTCAAATGCTACATGAAGGAAGCTGGCATCAGTTAGGAAGGGTGTAATGGTCAAGTTTCTCATCCTTCTCTCCTTCCCCAAGCCAACAATTTATTGAATGAAAGAGGAAGGAAAAGAAGTGTTGGAAACAATGAGGAAGGAAAGAAGCAAGGAGGGAAAGAAGCAAGGAGGGAAGGAAGGAAGGAAGGAAGGAAGGAAGGAAGGAAGGAAGGAAGGAAGGAAGGAAGAAAGGAAGAAAGGAAGGAAGGAAGGAAGGAAGGAACAGAGGGAGGAAAAAAGGAAGGAAGGAAGGAAGGAAGGAAGGAAGGAAACAAAGAAGGGATAAAAATTTATACAGTACCTACTACTGTACTAAGCATTTTTTACAAATATTATCTTATTTGATCCTCACAACAATTCTTTGGGGTTAGGTACTATGATAAGCCACATTTTACAGTTAAGGAAACTGAAGGAAACAGAGGGTACATACTTGCCCAGGTCACATAACTATTAGGTATTTAGTACTGGATTTGAATTTAAGTCTTCCTGATTCCAGGCCCAGCACTCCATCCACTATACTGCCTTCATGGAGATAGAAAGTAGTCAAAATATTAGATAGAAAGATTGGAGAGATGATTGATGTCAATCATTAGAGAGTGTACTACAGTAGAAAGAGTTCTAAATTTGGCCAGGATCCCAGTTTCAAATCCTGGTTTTACCATTATGACATTATGAAAGTCACTGCCTATCTCTGGGCCAGTCCCTTTATTTTATAAATGAGTTTCTTCATTTTTATGATAAGGGGGGTGTTCTCTCACTTTATAAAGGAATTGACATAGATATAGATATAATAACAGGAGGTTCTCTTTTTGCATAAATGAATTTTCTTATTTATGAAAAATCTTTTATACTTATAGTCATGTATGTGTATATATGTGTGCATGTATATATAATATTATATATGTATATATATATATATATATATATATAAATCTCTCATTTATAAAGTAAGGGCGCTGAAAATTATTTCTAATGTTGCTACCAATTGTAAACCTGTTAACCTATGGCTTTACGCTAGATCTGATACATGTTAATCATTCATAAGAAGCAGAAACTGGGATGAAGAAATTAAACAATATAGAGATGAGTGAAATCAAAACAAATTGAGAGGACTATTGCTGATTGAGGGTTCTATTAAAGAGTGTGTATTCTGTCATGCTTCCTTCACCATAAAGGAATGTTATTGAGTGGCAGGATTTGCACATTAAGCTTTACATGAAGTGGCTTCTTTCTGTCTTTAGGGAGGGCAGGAACTGTGCATATCTATGACAGATCTGGCTCCCTTTTTAAAAATAAGCTCTTCAGAGGAAAAAAAAATGCTTAGCTATCCTTCTTATAATAATTCTCATTCTCCTTCCTTTGCCTCCTCTGTGCTTTTCACTTGATAATCCTTATCTTTTCCCAGCACCCTCCTCCCTTTCCAAAATGCATCTATAAAAAAAAAAAAACAGTGAGTAGGGAAATCGTAGAGAGGTGGAGGGGGGCTGATTCTTGGGGATGCGATTGACATCCACAATATACTTGGATCATTTGTCTTTTGCCTAGTAGAAGGTAAACTCCCTGAGAGCAAGAACTATAATTTCTGAAGGTCATTTGCCAAGTCAAACAAATGGAGAGGGCTTAATAAAAGTTTAATATTAACAATATTTCCATCAAAAAGTGATCAAGGGACTGTGATTCTTTACAGTTCCTTGTTTATATCAGTTTGGGGCTTTTAAGTTAGAAGAAATATGAGGACAACTTGGAGAGAGTTCAGAATTAAGTCATAAAAATGAGTGAAGGGTTGGAGGGAATAGCTTAAGAGGAAAGAGGGAATCAGCTACATGCTGGCTAAACAAGGACGAAAGAAGGAATTACCTGGGTATGACAAATGAAAGGTGCACAAACCAAACCATAAATTGCTTAGTTGCTACCATGACACTGAACTGGGAAAACTCCAGGTCACTGCATTTGAAGACTTGGCTCTCAACCATAAACCAACTATAGACTTTATACAGAGTCAGAGCAACAGCCACCATTATCATATAGCTCCTTCCCTCACCTTAATTTAACTACAGAGATTTAATAACACTGCCTTACAAGAAAGGTA
This sequence comes from Monodelphis domestica, assembly GCF_027887165.1. Lineage (NCBI taxonomy): Eukaryota > Metazoa > Chordata > Mammalia > Didelphimorphia > Didelphidae > Monodelphis > Monodelphis domestica. Next base: position 134,676,707 of record NC_077234.1, on the reverse strand, counting down.
CTCTTTTTCTTTCATTATTTCCTCTTAGCCTCAATCTCATCATTTATTTCTTCCCAGTTACCTACAAACTTGCTCAAATATCCTTCATCTTAAAGAAGAAAAACAAAATTACCTTGACTTGACCATGGCATTCTCTTACCTCTGTTTTTTCTCTCTGACTGTCTCCCATGGAGTATTCCCCTTCCTTCCTTCAACCTTTATTATCTCCCTAATATCCCTTAATTCCCATTAAAATTCCTTCTTTTACATACAGCTGTCCTTATCTCCTCTTAATTTTAGTGCCATCCTTCATTTTTTATCCATACTGTATATAATTTGCTCTGTTGCATGTTATTTTCCACATTAGATGGTAAGCTTCTTGAAGGCAGGGACTCTTTTGCCTCTTTTTGTATCCAAGTACTTTGCACATTGCCTGATGCTTAGTAGGTGCTTGGTAAAGTTTTATTGATTGAGTTCTTCTCATTACCCAGGGTTACCACTATTGGATTGTTTTCCTGGGGCTGGCACCAGGGTCTCAGGCTGGTGTCATATTATCAGGGCTTCCAAAGTTGTTTTAAAGACTAAAATCATGTACAGAAGATTCCGTAAAAGGAATTCTTTTGAGAACAATGTTTTTTTATAATGGCCTATTTTCTTTTTATTTCTTAAGTCATTATCAGATAGTCTGGAGCTCATGTAGACACAGCTAGTCTATATTAAAACAATATAGATTAAATAAAACAAATAGACTAAAACAATCACTTTTATTTACAGGAATTTGAACTGAAATGAAAGAGAAATAGAGGCAGACTATAATAACACATCTTGGGCATGATGTCTGGCTCTCATTAGGTTGTCTTCATTTATTTTCAATCTTGAGTATAAGGATCAGCACTCATTTCTGGAGTGATATTATTATATAATATCTAAAACCAAATCAAAATCTAATCTGTTTTCTGAGCACTTTTTTCAAATGCACCGTGGCTGATGGTGATTAGCAATCAACCTTTTTGCATTTAAGAAATACATTGATATCAAATTCCTTCTCCTGAGAAACAATTATGAATTCATAAATATTAAAGCCATCTAGCGCTCTTTCCACCATGTACTACACCTCACTCAGGAGCACTGATCAAATGCAGAATATGCATTCTGATGTCAGTCATATGAAAAAACCTTAGTCTTGGAAATACTAAAAGAACTTTCCATATCTCGAAATATGCAGCATAATTGAGTTATTTAAAATATGTCATTGCAAAACAGCCATCCTCCTTGATCTATCATTTGGGTCATGCTAGTACAGTTTAAGTCAAAACCTCCATGTCATGGCTTAAGCCCCCAAATATAGCTATCTCTCCATAAGGTCTCGCATAGATATAGCACCTTCTGTGAACTGTATGGAAGAAATGAGTGCATGAGGATGAATTTCCTCTGATTGCTATAACCCCCAATAGGACATCATAATAATCAAAGCTTTAAATACAATAATGTTTAGGAATTGAGCTGGCACCAGGGAGGCTAAGTTCTCAAGTCAATATTTGAAAATTAGAGCTGTTGTGTGAAATAGAGTGCTAAATTGGAGAACTGCCAACTGCTGAAAGCCCATCCATGGAGCGGTGACTGGGAAAATAGAGAGTTTCCCAGTGATGCCAAGATTGAGGTAACTGAGGAGAGTTTGTCTCATTCTCATCTCACTGCATTGGGTTCTATTCTCCTTGGGTTTAGCCCCTGTATTTCTATGATCTTCAGGAATTGTACTTCCATTCCTCTCCTTAGAGACACTCTCAACCCAGAGTTCCTATTTTCCAAAGGGAATAAGAGGAGAAGAGGAAAGCTATAAATTAAGCCCTTTGGGAGAAACATCCACTTGGTTCCCTTGTTTGTTTTTGGTTTTTGGTTTAGGGTTATGTTAAGACCAAACATCAAGGCAATGCATTAGGAGCATATCTGTGCCCTTGAAAATAAAAGGGAAAAAATCAGTATCTGTTCTAGAACAAAGAAATTATAGATGAATGATATAGTCACTTATCTCCATGATGATCCCCTCCCTTCTCACCCTCCATTAGAAAACACAGGTCATATTTTATATTAATAATCTGAACATGCATTTTAGAATAAATAAAATGCCTCTTCCACAAAATACAGATACACACAAGTACAAATCTTGTCACTTGTCTTTTTCAGCATGCCCCCATAAATTTATTAAATTTACATAATCCCATACATTTTCCAAAATATTCCAAAGTATATATATATACATATATATATATATATATATAAACATATATATATATATGTTCTTAGAAACTTAAAGGAACATAAGAAGGAAACAGAATTTTGCATATCAATTAGTCAAATAAATCCCTGCAAGTAGGTAAACTAGCAATAACAATTGTTATCATTTCTATTTTTTTAATCTAAAACCAACCCAGCATCACTTTGGCAGTTTGCAAAACATTTGTGGTTCTTTTAGATTCCAAAATCTAAATGTTTTGGACCACAATAATACTTCCAGTCATAATGAGCTAAGCATAAGTTGACTTTATCACATACTAGGAGATATCAAAGTGATTAGTATATAGTGTATATACAAATTTAACAGCGATAGTGGAAACTAAGTCTTTGACCAGGGCACTGGAATTTAAGTTACTGAGAGTTCCTTGAGTCACAGCATCATAAGAATCAGAGGCAGGATTTTCACCTTGGTCTTCTTACTCTAGATATAGTCCTCTTTTCACTGTACTATGCTGCTTCCCAGTCCTTCAGCAACAAAGAAACAATTGAGCATAATACCTAGCTAACTATAATAATTCATTTAAGTAAGCACCTATTAGGTAGTTCTATGTTTCCTCCAGGCAAGTTATTCCCTCTTTTTAATTTTTAAAACTTTTATTAATTTTATTTTTTTAATTACATGTAGAAACAAGTTTTGAAAATTGTTTTCTGATATTTTGTGATTTAGATTCTCTCCCTCCCCCTCTTCCTGAGGCAATAGTCTAATATGAATTATAGCAGGCTTTCATGTAATATGTAAAGAGACATATCACATATACAACACAAAAATCATGAAGAAAATAAAGTGAAGGATGTCACACTTTGATCTGCAATCAGATTGCAACAGTACTTCTTTGGCTCTGGATAGTGTGTGTGTGTGTGCATGTGTGTGTGTGTGTGTGTGTGTGTGTGTGTGTGTGTGAGGGGGGTGGTTATCATGAGTTCTTGTGGTTATCTTGGAACCCTGTTTTTCTCATAATAGGTTTGTCTTTCATAGTTGATCATGATACAATAGTCCTTATGTTATCCTGCTTCCCTCCCCTCGCAGTGGCTGGCTCAACAGTGGTTTTTCAGTGTTCTACATGATCTTCAACCCCAAGTGGATTCACGGTGTGTTTTGTCCTGCTTGCCTGAAGCACAAACATTTCTAGTTATAGATCTGGATTTTCAAAATAATTACATGCCATCTCCAAGAAGACTAGCATTTCTGTATAAAGAGCTATTTCTCCTCTTTGCCTTTGTATCTCCGGTTCTTAGGACAGTTCTTGAATTGAATGTGCATGTGTATGCGTGGATCTCAGTTTTCTTCTATTCCCCACAGAAGAATGAAATGACTAATTTAAATATATCACATTACCCTCATTAGATACTTAAGATCCTTATTGGTCTATGTCAACAATGAATATCCCTCTTTTTGCTGCAATTAATTTACTGTTGTTTTACTATATTCCTGCTCATCTCTCAGTTGTGAATGATAACTTTTACCATGAAATCCCTGCCTAAAAATGAAAAAGATGTGCAACAAAGAAATGAAATATGATATTTGGATAAGAACTGGGTAGATATCATGATCATATTTAACATGCATATTCCAGAGGTGGAAGAAAGAATGTGAGAACATTTTAGAGGATGAGGTAATTACAATTTACTTTCCAGTACAATTATGTTTTATTAAAGCTAATGATTGTATCTAATATCTACAAATATCCTGAATTCACATAAATAAATAGAAAATACCACACAAGCCTTCTACCATTAGCTCTCAGATTAAATGTTAGAACATGATACCATTTCTTAAGTCCTTAAAGAAGGAGGGACACTCGGAATCACAGAATTAGAAGGAACAAGACAAAATCTACTTTATTCTCAGTCTCCAGAAATGGTTTCAGAAATGTCTCCAGAAAAAGTATATAACTGAATTTATAACTTGAAAAAAACTTCAGTTAGCTCTTAAAAATAGTTGTTATAGAATCACAGAATATAGAGCTTAGAGATTCTCTAAGATCCCTACCTCATTTTACTGAAATGGAAATTTTACCAAAATTGAAGCTACTAAAGGATTAGCAAATTATCCTTGATCCCATTGGCAGTGAGGGGCAGAACTGGAAAGTAATTTCCATTTACTTTTAGCATGTTCTTGTGAAGCACATGGGATAAGCATCTTCCTTTACAAGTAGTTTTTTTCTAAAATCTCATAATTAATCAACAAAATAAAAACTGGAATCTAGGACTTGACTACCTCATGGCCAGTAAGTATGGAATCCTATTACCATGTGCTTATCACTATATGAATCCTTGTGATCAGTTCATATATACTATCCCCGTTCAAACTCCTTTTGGAGGTGCTGCTCAGTATCAAAGATACACAGTAGAGAAAGAGGCAAAAATGAAGACTGCACATGCAATCAAATGGAACAATCTTGAAAGAAATGCATACTTAGCAAAAATAAGAAAAGGGATGAGGAAGAGAGGAACTTTGGCCTCCTATTTTTAGTGCAAACAGTATGAGAGCAGAGGATAAGAACTTTAATAGGATGACAATAAATAGAAGATCCTTCTTTTCCCTTGGGGTTTTGGTTTTGGGAGAGTTAAAGGAATGGGGATGGGCCAGGATGAAGACAAAGCAAAGCAGAGAAAACATAGCTGATTTCTCAAAATTTGCTTTAGACTCTTTGGGAGAAAGGGAAAGGGAATCTTCAGGTTTCCTTTGGGTTATTAAGCCCAATTCACCAGAATAGGGAAAGAGATAGAGATACAGGACAAATGCTCTGTCTAGGGCAAAGGTTCTTCAATTGGAATCCATTAACTTTTTAAAAACATTGATAATGATGTCAACATAATTGATTTCCTATGTGATCTTATATATTTTATTTATGCATTTTTAATAATTATTCTGAGGAGTTCATAGGTTTTCACCAGATTGTCAAAGATCTGCACAATACCAAAAAACAATCATTGCTCTAGGGAAAAAGATTGTGTAAATTGCTCTAGTTTTTGTCTTTTACTGTGGATAGAGGCAAGTGGGCAAGGAAGCCAACATTAAGGGAATGAAATATATATTGACTTAAAGAAATATTTAACAGCAAATATAGTTACACAGAAGGTCCCCCCAACCAGTAGCTGGGGGAAGGTGGCTAGTCTATCCTTGAATTTAAATTCAAAGGAAGTATCATTTTGTTCTTTTGAACACCTACTGATGCCATATAAATTTTCATATAAATTTTCAGATCAGTTAATCATGTTTATTTTTTTCAAATATTCTTTTTTTCCCTCTTATTGGTCAGAGCCCAGCCTATTGCATCTTAGAATACCATTCAAACCTTACTCATTCTTTCTTTATTTTTTTCTTTTTGGGGGGTTGTAGGGGGGAGAGGTCATAGAATAGTGAAATCTTATATTTGAACTTCAGGTTGGACAAGCTAAAAAAATGAAAAAAATGTTTACATGTAAGAAAGACTAATTGAATTTAGTACCCATGTTCAGTCTGTTCTTATCAGCTTTTAAACCATATATACTTTGAGTGTGAACTCCTTCTGCCTCTGGATTTTATCTTATCTCCTTTCTTAGCTAGATTTGAAATACAGCTCTCTTACCCTGGACATTACTTTTATTTTGTTTCCTACTTTATAATCTTCTCTAAATGATATTTTCCTCAGTGGACTATAAAGATTTTACATAGAAGTTTAATGAGGACTTTATCAGTGAAGTCCATGTTCATAACCTGCATAACCTGATTTCTACATAAATGAATCATATTTAGTTGCATTTACACCTGAAGTGTTTTAGTGTAGTTAGCTGAATGGTAGAAATGGAGCCAAGACCGAGTTCAAATATTGCCAGTGACATTTACTACTTGTGTGACTCTGGAAGATTTATCTACTAAGATATAGAAAGTCTGTGATTTGCTTGATGAAGGGAATTTGCACACTGATGAAATAATACAGCTCTTGTATGACCCTGCTACCAAAGGAATGAAAGGAACCAAAACTTTACCTAGTCTAACCATATCTCCTCATCTGCTTTTTAAGGCCCATTCCAGGCACTTCACTTTTGTTTTAAAGACACCAAAGATCTTCACAGCACTACTTATTGACTTATCCAAATTCCTATAAGAGAATTTTTTTCTTACAACTAGCCTGAATCCCTCATGATTCAGGTAGTGTTTACTTCCTCTTTTTCTTTTTTTTATTTATAGAGAATAGCTTCACTATCTTCACCATCTCCTTTAGTTTTAGCCTTCAGATCTTCATTCTTCTTCACCCCATCCTATTTGCAGGAAATAATCACCATCATAAATATTTCCTCTATTTTCTTGTGCTAATTTTCTTCTGATTTTTTAACCTTGCCTCTACTATTCCAGTGGTAAAAATTATATATATATACACACATATATATATATATTCTAATCATGATTAGAATATGTATGTGTTCATATAAGAGAAACAGAGACAGACAGACAGGGAGAAAAAAATGATCGCATATTTCTGTCCACTGTGCAGCAAAATGCCAAGAGAGTAATTTTCATTTCCTTCAAATACTTGGTCAAAAAGATTCCATTTGCAGCAGATGTAGGACTAACAAGGGACTTAAAGTATAAAGATGTATTCATCTTAGAGAAGAAAGTTTCCAAACTCATATAAATGGAACACAATGTTATTTTTAGCTGTATTTTTTTTCCAGGAAAATCTAGAACATGGGTAACAATATATATTCTGATGACATTTAGTATGGAAAATTTTTCTAAAGCATAAATACTTATAGTTCTTTAAGATCATTTGAAATAAGTTATGTGGCCAGCCAAACCCCTTATTACATTATTTTG